>NC_056745.1:232523335-232738335 GCF_019279795.1 Protopterus annectens
GAGCCCAGATATAGACCTGTTTGCCTCCCCCCAGAACTATCAATTGGAAAAAAATTTCTGCAAGGAATCCCCACAGACAAGCTTGGAAAGTGGATGATCTGTCCTTCAGCTGGAAAAACCTATCAGTTTATGCCTTTCCTCCTCTGCCTTTGCTCTCCAAAGTACTACTAAAGATCAAACAAGACAAACCAAGGATGATTTTGATTGCACCAGACTGGCCACGCCAACACTGGTACCCCCTCCTGTGCAGTGTGTCACTGTTGGCCCCATGGCACCTGCCTCAGACCCCTACCCTATTGTCTCAGCAGGAGAACCAGATTCTGCACCCTCAGCTTCAAACACTGAACCTAGCAGCCTGGCTAATTACCTAAGCTCTCCTTTACCATCCTTCAGTAAACCAGTGATGGATGTCATTTTAGAGGCAAGGAAGCCTAGTACTAGAAATTCTTATGCTGAAAAATGGAAAAGATTCTGTGCCTGGAATCAATCTCAAGGGATGAGCACAGCAATGCCCAGTTTACCTCAGATTTTACAATACTTAACTGAGATGCTTCACAAGGGCCTGTCTTTTTCCTCAATAAAAATTCACGCCTCAGCCATTTCAGCTCATTGTAACACAGAACCTCCCCTCTTCTCTCATCCACTATTCAAGCAGTTCCTCACAGGGGCCAAAATTTTAAGACCACCCAGGAGAGCTCCAACTCCAGCCTGGGACCTTAACTTTGCATTGGAGAAACTCACACTTCCTCCTTTCGAGCCAGCTACTACTGCAGATTTAAAATTCCTTTCTTGGAAAACAGCTTTCCTTTTAGCCATCACTTCAGCAAGAAGGGTATCTGAATTACACGCCCTTATGGCAGTGGAGCCTTTCATCATCTTTCATGTGGACAGGGTGTCCCTCAGGACCAATACCTCTTTCATGCCAAAGGTGGTATCCAGTGTGGCCTTTAATCAGTCCATTCATTTGCCAACCTTCTTTCCTAATCCACAGAACAAAGGGGAATGGATACTGCACTCCTTAGATGTGCACAGACAACTTCGATTCTACCTGGACAGGACTAAACCTCAAAAGAAATCTGAACAACTGCTGGTGGCATTTGCTGCAGGGACAGAGGGGAAGGTTATTTCAAAGCAAACCATCTCCAAATGGATAGGCCATTGCATTCATTTCTGCTATAAGCACCATGGAAAACCTATCCCACAGGGGATCAGACCCCACTCAACCAGGGCTGCATCTACCTCGACAGTCTTTCTCAGAGGAGTACCTACCAGGGACATCCTTGAAGCTTCTACCTGGAGTTCTGTACATACTTTCACCAAGCATAACCATTTGCCAATTTTCTCTAAATCCAGAGCTGGTTTTGCCTCTGCAGTTTTGCAGGGCTTTATAGCTGGTCCTAATGCTATCTGAATTCCTCCTTCCATCCTTAGCTTTGGGAATCTACCCAAATGTGATGACTGCAACAGTGAAACACAAAGAACATAGTACAGTTGTGTACACTTACCATAAATGTAGATGTTCGTGTGTATTCACTGTTGCAGTCCTGGTTACCCTCCCTCCAGCCCCCTGACTTCTTTTGGCTATACCTCTTCTCTCCTTTTCAATGCTTAAAAGCTTTTTGGTGTATTTGCTTTTTTGTTGGAGGTATAACCTTGTATATTTATAGATTTAATTGCTTCCCATTAGGGGGGCACCTGACTTCTGGGGCAAGAAAAACTGATGTAATGACATCTGCTGCAAGTTTTATACCCCTGACGACCTGACGTCACGCAGGAAGAGACAGCAACCATTGTAGGACCCAAGACTTTGTTAATCAGGGCGACTGAGGGCTACTGCAAGCAAATAACCCTAATTGTGATGACTGCAACAGTGAATACACTCAAACATTTACATTTATGATAAGTGTACACAACTGTACTTTCTATTCCTTTTTGACCTTTACCTGTTTCTATAAGACACAATTTACAAACATCATCTTAGCTGGTGGATCCAGTCAGGCAACCTGTTCCTAGGCAGATTGTTTCTTCTAACCACCCCCCAACTGTCACAGTGACCATGGTAGATTCCCATCCAGAGTGGAGGGAGGAATTTCAAGTGAAAGACGGTTTTAAATATGTGGTCTTTTTTGGAGACCGGGTTGCATGATAGTCCCCTAGAGTTGCCCTACTTACGTTGCAAGCCTTTCAGGATGTTCTCCACCTGGGGACTATTGCCTTGCACACCAACCATATGTCAGTAGCTTAGTATATCAACAAACAATGAAGAATCCATTCTTACCCCTTGTGCAGAGAGGCTATAAGGGTTCGGGAATGGGAGATTTCTTCAAACCACCCTCTAATTGCAACTCACATACTGGGGAAATCCAGTGCTCTGGCAAACAGACTCAGTAAGTCTAGTTTGACTCCTCATGAGTGGTCTCTCAATCAAACAGTTTCGAACCTGATTTTTAGCCATAAGGGACAACCTTATTGCAGCCTTCTTGCTTATCCCCTAAACAACAAATACAGCAGATACTTCTCTCTAGTCCCACCTCCAGGGAATTCCCGAGGCATGCTTGCTTTCAAGATTGGCCACCTCGGTCTCCTTTATGCTTATCAACCTCTTTCATTCACCCTGAAGTTTCTACAAAACGCCAGCAGGTTGAAGAGCTCTGTCATCCTCTTTCTCCCTTTTTTGGCCTCGTCTAGTGTGGTTCTTCTTGGGTCTCATCTGATATACCCTCCATGTATTTTGGAACCCACTTGTGATCTCCTATCTCACCCTTAGGAGATCCAGCATCCTGATCCTCACACCCTTAAACTGACTGTATGGTTTCTCTCTGTCCAGTATTTGTAAGACAGTGCAGGCTCGCTTCCCTTGTTTGTGACATTATCTAGCAGGTTCAGGACCTCCATTTTATCATTCTTATCCTGACATAATAAGGTGCACTTCTAATTCTTCTTCTCCTTTTGTGGCCTTATGAGACTTTTTTCTAAAGTATTGATTTCCATTATTATGTTTGCAATGCATTTGGAGTTTCTCTCCGAGCCTGTGCTGAAAACGGGTTCTGTTGACCCAGTGAGACTATTCCAGTAAGCGAATTAATAAATAAATAAATTGCCCATATGGGCTTCTATTTCATATATTGGACAACTCTCATCTAGTGTCCTTTTTCCTTTCTGGCTAACCCTTTTAAGGAAAAGGTGTGTTTTTTTTTTTTTCAAAATCATTCCAATAAAGGTGAATGCATTTACACCTACTTGACATTCATAGACAGTTGTATTTCTATCTGCAAAAAAAAGTACAGAAAATCTGATCAACTATTTATATCCTTTTCCCCCAATTGCTTAGTTCAAGCAGTGTCCAAAGTCACACTAGCTAAATAGAATGATTATATTTCTATTATTTATTAATTTAAAAGCTTACAATTGCCCCATCCTCCAAAAGCCCACTCTACCAGCTGCATGGCCACTTCATCTGCCTTCTCTGTGAGAATTTCTTTTCCTTAGTGAATAATAGAAATCAATATAGTTTTTAATCAATGTTAATCATCTTTTCAAAATTATGTTTATTTTTCTGGTTATGGGATGAAAAAGTATAGAAAGTCTGTCTAGCTGTTCTCTTTTTCCTTCTAAACTCTTGGGTTAAATAGTCCAGTTTATTATCCTGTCCAAATAGTATGATTTATTCTCCAAGTCGTTTAGAATTGCCTTGTCATCCTAGAGCCAGTCTGTCAAAACTGCGACTACCTCATCAGCCATTCTACCACAGTTTGTTCTTATTTTTATATCTTTAACACAGTAACTTTTTTTTTTTTTTTTTTTTTTTTTGGTTTACAAATCATAACCTTGTGATACATTGCAATCTAGGCATTGTTTCCAGAAGCAGACCTTCTTTTGGTTTGACATTGCTCTGACATATCCTTACTTGAGGGCCTTCCAGAAATTACGTAGCTGGGGACTCTAACCCATCAGTGCGGAAGAATGAAAAAAGGATAACATCAGATTTAGGAGTTATGTACTTAACATAACTTGATATCTGTGTTGTTCATTTTTCTTTCTTCCTCACCTTCCCTCCCATCCATCCCCTGGCCTTACCTTCTAGAAGGATATTGACTGTTACACAAATTCCACTTTTAAATTGTAATTCTTACCTTATCTGTCCTGTCTCTTTAATTCTATACACATTGGCAGCAAACTCTGTCTGAGGAATTAGAAGTAGTGTAGTGCACTATGAGAAAAGGGAGGAGCTCAAGAATAGGATCTAAAGTCTGGAGAATGTGGCTGAGTCGGCTACAAGAATCAGATCCGTAACCCGTCAGTGAGGAAGAATGAAAAATGGACAACACAGATACCAAGTTATGGTAATTACATAACTCCTAATTATGAATTTATTTTAGGAAGGTAAACAGAACATTTAATTATCCTCTCTTAATTTAAAAATAATTCTTTGCATATTATTTTTCTTTATGGACCCAATTTAATGTATGCAACAAAATATATAATTGGAAACAAACTCAGTCATTATCTCCAAATGGTGAAAAGACTGACAGTTGTTAGAAATCTTGTGAAAGAGATTTTTCCCCCTGCATTGTTAATTTTTGCCATTAGTCCTGATATCAGCCATCAGTGTTTTAACCTTGCACTGGGTGACATTGAAAAGGGATATAAAGGCATAGACAGCCCTCTTT
Organism: Protopterus annectens; assembly: GCF_019279795.1. NCBI lineage: Eukaryota > Metazoa > Chordata > Ceratodontiformes > Protopteridae > Protopterus > Protopterus annectens. The sequence continues at coordinate 232,528,006 of NC_056745.1, forward strand.
TTTTGCTCCTGTCAGAGATGTGATCACCAGCTTCCATCAGAAGCTGACAGTTTTCTGCTTTTAAGAAATTATTTAATATTTATTTTTTGCAAAATACAAGTAATCTCCGTGGTATCCCCAAAGTCTCAAACAAACCACTAAACAAATATAGTGGGTCCAAAAACAAAACTGTGCAAGAAAGATGTCTGTGTGGAACATTTTCAGTCCATATATATCTAGTTAATCATTGTATATTAATCAGATCAGATAATGGTAGTAGAAGTAGTGAATTTAAACTCGTCCTAAGTCAAGAAAAAAATAAAAAATATATAATTTGAAATATTATACAGAATTACTAAGTATTCGAAAGTAATCCAAGCATGATAGGCAGTCTGTTTCCAGTCGAACATCCTTTATTACATACACAGACAAGTGATCCAAGTAAAACAAAAATAGCAGAGTAATAGTGTCCTCACAAGCTAACTATATACATACTTTTTAACAGGCAATGGAGTGGTTTATTGTGCTGTAAAACAAAGTGTTATTGGTATATATGTTAAATTCACATCCCTTCTCCCATCAGCTGAACTCTTAGGAAGCCTGGACTAAACTGCTACTGCTCACTTAAAGGTGTACTGGAACTTAGAAAATTGCCACATTGTTACATGACTAATTTTATTTTTTTCTTCCAATTGGTTTTAAATAGCATGTTAAACCAGTTTTAATGCAAGTGTATATTTTGATCTGAAGTAGTTAACTTCATTTTATCTGCAGCCTGTGGGTATACGGATCCATATCGGATCCGAGCCAGCAACTTTTTTTCTAGCATCTGCTCCAAGCTCTGAGCTCCTCCCCTTACCCATAATGTCCCACCATCTCCTATCTTCCCTCAGATCTCGTTTGCCGTGCTAGTAATGTGCATCGTGGTCTCCTTTGCTCTGAGCTCAGGGATAGTAAGTAGAAATTTTTTGCAGATATTTAGGTGTGCTCGACTAGGAATTCCTCATCACCACCTGGGCATGGAAGGAAACCAACACCGTACAGCCCATCCCCAAACGCCTTGACAAGGTTTTATCTCCCCCTTCTGACAGACATCCCTGGTTGAAAGGAGCCCCAGTTGATGCTATGTTGGTCGCAGCGGCCACAAAGAAGGAACTAGCATAGGAGAGTTCCTTAGTCCACCCTCCAGACAAGGAGTTCAGGTCGGTGGATAGGTTTGGGAAGCGCGTATACTCAGCGACTTTTTCTATCCGTGTGCTGAATTATTTGGCACATGTGATTTGGCTTCAGAGAGACCTTGCTTCGGCATTCGCTGAGTCACCCCCAGTGTCTTTATTGCCTCAGGACAGACAGCTGTTCTTGGCGAAAATGTCTACTCTGAAGTCAGTCTCAAACACATCTATGCGGCTACTTTCCCATGCCACGGAAGGAGCAGCTAGGGCAGCTGGGACAGGCATAGCCATGAGGTGTCATGCCTTGCTCAGATTGTGTCGGTTCACGGACCCTTTCAAGGTGTCATTTATCAACGCTCCCTACGACGGGTTTTCCTTCTTTGGAAAGACAGTACGTGACACACTTGTCCAGAGCGAAAAGGATGGGAAGACTTTGTCTGCCATCGGAGTCCGCTTCTCTAACCCTCAGCGGTCCTTCTGTAGGAATTAAAGAGGGCAGAAGAAGATGTGGTTCCAAAAATCTCAGTTTTCCTGGAATTCTCAGGACAGCTATTCCCCCAGAGGCAGAGGGGGACAGGATCGACACCGACCCAGAGGTAGAGGGGGTCCCAGGAATTTCAGGTCTAGGGAACCCTTCTCTGATAGACCCGGTCAGCAGCCCTGAGGGATTGCCCGACTGTCCTACTTTAGAGGCAGTCGGGGGACAATTGTCCTTACACCCAGCGGCATGGGAGTCCATAACGGCAGATCGCTGGGTTCTTCAGATAATATCCAGAGGTTACTCTATTCCTTTCGTTGCCCCTTCAAATATTACAAAACACCTCCCGGATGTTCCACCCACTCAGAGGGAGGCCGCAGCTCGAGAGGTTTCAAAGCTGCTTCTCAAACGACCCATTGAAAAGGTCCCCCCCGATCAGTCTGGATTAGGCGTCTACTCAAGGTTCTTTTTGGTGCCAAAAAAGACGGGAGACCTCAGGCCCATTTTAGACCTGTCAACATTAAACCTGTCTGTAGCCAAACAGAAATTCTGGATGGTCACCCTACAGTCCATTCTACCTTATCTCCGAGAGTGCGACTGGATGTGCTCGTTAGACCTTCAGGATGCTTACTACCACATCAAAATACACAGAAGCTCCGGGAGGTTTCTGCGCTTCCGGCTGGGAGCCAGTAATTTTCAGTTCAGAGCCCTACACTTTGGTCTCACCACAGCCCCCAGGGTGTGTTCACCAAGGTAATGTCAGTTGTAGCGGCTCACCTGAAGCTTCTGGGTATTCAGATGTTTCCATACCTGGACGACTGGCTCTTCGCTGCGTCCAACAAGCATCACTTGTGTCTGGCCCGAGATTATTCCATTCGGTTAGCAGACTTACTGGGAATTACAGTCAATGTTCACAAATCCCATTTGCAACCAGTACAAGTTCTAGACTTCATTGGGGCACGGTTAGACACTTTGCAGATGAAGGTATCCCTAACTCCGGACAGGATTCTACATCTCAGGTGCCACATAGCTCAGATAGCGAACTCCAAGTCTTCAAAGGCGAGCGAGGTTCTCCAGGCTCTGGGCTCTGTGGTTGCTGCTGTATCTATTCTACCTTATGCGTGCCTTTACATGCGGGTTCTTCAATGGACTCTGGCTGTTCAGTGGTCTTGGCTAGACCTGCCCATGTAATTTCCGATCAAGATCAGTCAGGTCTGCAGGGCATCTCTTCTTTGGTGGTTAACTTCACCGGAGATATAAAAAGGTCGCCCATTTGCGTCACCCCCAGTCCAAACCACAGTGACCACGGACACCTCCCAACTCAGGTGGGGAGACACTGTTCAGGAAGGACAGTCCAAGGCACGTGGTCCCAAACAGAGACCAATTTGCACATAAATGTTCTAGAGATGAGGGCAGTGCTTTTAGCGTTGGAAGCCTTTCACACAGTCCTCCCTCTCGGATTGATTGCAATTCAGTCAGACAACATGTTGGTTGTCTGGTATATCAACAAGCAGGGGCGAACCAGATCCTACCCTCTATGTCGCGAGGCCATGAGAGTGTGGGAATGGGCGATTTCCACCGGTCGGTTCTGATAGCAACGCACATCCTGGGGTGCTCCAAAATTTTAGCGGACAGATTGTGTCAGGCCATTCTGATGCCTTACGAGTGGTCTCTGAAACGGTCAGTAGCGGAGGAGATATTCCTTGCATGGGGCCAGCCTTGCTGCGATCTCTTCGCATCTCCTTCCAACTCGAAGTGCAGCGAGTTCTTTGCTCCGATTCCCTCACCAGGGGAAATCCCCAGAGACGCTCTAGTCCATGCTTGGCCCCCTGGGCTTCTGTATGCTTATCCACCTTTACCTCTCATTCCGAAGTTTCTTCAGAAAGCTTGCCGACTACGGTGCAAAGTGATCCTCATTGTCCCATTCTGGCCTTGTCAGGTTTGGTTCCCATTCCTTTGGTCTCATCTCTTAGCTCCCCGGTGGATTCTGGATCCCTGCCCAGATGTAATTTCTCATCCGTCTGGGACACGTCCGCCTGATTTGGGCAGCCTCAAGCTAACAGCTTGGTTGCTCCAGTTCCGTTAATTGCCAGGACTCCTGGTCTTTCATCCCAGGTAAAATCCATTCTGGTGGCCTCTCTTAAAGACTCCACTACGAAACTTTATAGCAGTAAATGGAAGCGCTTTTCCATTTGGGCCTCACTGAGACAAATAGATCCCTTTACAGCCCCTGTTCCAGCGGTGTTGGACTTCCTGACTGGTATCTTTCAGCAAGGAGCTAGTTCCTCCACAGTGAAAGTACAATTGGCAGCCATTTCCAGTTTTCACATTGGTGAAGACAACATGGCCTTAGCCTCCTCTAGGCTGTGTAAGGCTTTTCTTAAAGGTACTTTTCTGTTACGGCCCCCTGTCAAGGATTCTGTACCTCCTTGGGACCTTACGTCTGTTTTACAGGCATTGGTGGCTCCTCCTTTCGAACCTGCAGCTTTGGTGGACTTAAAATTTTTGTCCTGGAAGACAGCTTTCCTAGTCGCCATCACATCGGCTAGGAGAGTTTGAGCTTCAAGCTCTGTCTGCCTTGTCTCCGTATTTGGTCTTCCATAAGGATAGGGTCTCCCTCTGTACTCAACCCTTCCTTTTTTACCTAAAGTGGCATCTGAAGCAAACATAAACCAGTTCATTAATCTGCCCTTTTTCTTTCCCAACTTCCAAAATAAAGGTGAATACAAACTCCATTTGTTAGATGTTCATAAACAACTTTGTTTTTATCTTCATAGAACAAAGTCTTTCCACAAGACTGACCAATTGTTTGTTTGCTTTTCCAAAGCGTTTATGGGAAAAGCTATTTCTAAAGTTTCTTTAGCCAGATGGCTCACTCTTTGCATTTCACATGCCTAAAAAGCAAAAGGTTTATCCCCTCCTGGTATAGTTAAGGCTCACTCTACCAGGTCCATGGCGACTTCTGCTGCTTTTTGGTCTAGGGTACCTTTGGACGATATTTGTGCAGCAGCGACATGGGCCAATTCACATACCTTCATTTCCCATTACAAATTGGATCAGATTTTGAGGGGTAGAGCATCCTTTGGCTCTGCGGTGCTCAGGAATATCCTTCCATAAGGGTCTCCCAGGATTGGAGTAGCTGGGGACTCTGTCCCACAGGTTGCAGATAAAATGAAGTTAACTACTTTAGATAAAGAAGTTATGTACTCACCATAACGTTCCACCTGAGTAGTTATGCTTCATTTTTTTGCAACATTCCCTCCCTCTGTCCCCCGGACCTTGTCCTGTCTTTTCAGGTTTGGTTCATTGGGTTGAGTTGTTTATGTTTTTAGTTGCAGCGAGATGGTAGGGCATTATGGGTAAGGGGAGGCGCTCGGAGCTTGGAGTAGATGCTAGAAAAAAAGTTGCCGGCTCGTATCCGATACGGATCCGTATACCCACAGGTTGCAGAAAAACGAAGTATAACTACTCAGATGGAACATTATGGTGAGTACAAAACTTCTTTTTTCCATCATAATTTTTTCTTCTCCTTGTTTTTTTTTCCACTTTATTCAAAATGATATGTAATAATACTAACTTATTATACAATAATATTTTTGTAGATAGTTTTTAGGATTCTTGTACACAGACCTGATGAAGTCTAGAAAGACGAAAGCGATCTTTGTTAACAATAGGTTATGGAAATTGAATATGATTTTTACAGTGGATTTTTTTGCATGCAATGTGTGTATGTATATATTTATATATATATATATATATATATATATATATATATATATGGGTCTACTTCATATGATCGACAAACATTTCAGACAGACGAAAACACCTAAAGCTCAAAACACCGAAAACTCATTTGGACGAAACTCATAACATTGACACATTAAATTCACAACATTATGCCCTTTCCCCACTGTAGCGCAACCCTGGAGTTAGAATAAATAGATAGGGGTTTGTGGGGGGCACAGCCTCCCACATTGGGAGGTGTGGGGGCCGAAGTGTAGGGGAAAACATCATAATAGAAGTAATGTGAAATCCATAGGAGAGGAGCCATTGTAAGTCAGAGGGGTTAAATGCAGACTCTGTTCTCAATGGGAGGAAAAGTGTAAGATGCCAGCAAATGGTGTATTGCTAAAAGAGAGCTTAATATGCAAGAAGGTAGCTGAAGCACTAATTGGATTGCTTGATTTTGTTTGACACTGGCTTTGTATTCATTGGTAGAACTGCATATAAAAATAGAGGCTCATCTTTAGGATCACTGCTACAGTAGCCTTAGCAGCATGGTTATATCCTGCTAAGCACATAACAGGTAGACTGCTTCCAAAGCTTCAGGGTACCTACCGCTCGCCCAAAACTGTTAGCTTGAACTGAGCCAGATCGGGTGCTAAGCCCTTCAGGGATTTCCTTTACCAAAGTATGCTCCTGTTGTGGGCTTTCAAAGATTGACAGTCAGCTGACACTTTCTCTTGCTGAACAGATAAATTCCCTGCAGGGGAGTAGGGACCTACCTCATCTACTTTTTATGACAGAAACTAAAATTTTTCTGTGAAAATATTAATTTTAAGCTTAGAAACATGTTTTTATTGACTTTCGTATGACTTTTAGTAGCTTTTAAGCAGAGGAGTTACTTTTTACTTTTGAGAGAAAAAGTTGTTTAAAATAATGTAAAACTACTTTTTCTCTGGTAAAAGTTGTTTTCCTTTTGAGGGCTGGGATAAGCGTTGAAAGGATAACTGAAAATGTCTTCCAAACCAATGGGCAAGGCAAAAATGACTAATAACCCGGAAATGCCGCCAACCTCCTTTTCCATCCACAAGGTTAACCAATTGTTTGAAATGTCAGGACCGTTCATATGCTAGGTTCAAATTGGTCATTACTTAGAATATTCCCTTTTCTCTGAAGTGTGGCAATCTTACAAGTTAGTATGTTTAAGCTTGAGGGTGTGGGTAGTTAATGGAGGTTTGCCCTCCTGCCAAAAAAAAAGCTTAAAGAAGTCTAATGTTCAATAGGTGCTCTTCTGCATTTTCAGTTATGTGTTTTTTTTGGAACTTTGGAACTCAGATTTGAGAGTGCCAAATTTTAGTAGAGAGCCTGTTTGTTTTGGTGGAAAAAGTTTTAACTACTTACCTGTATTATCTATTACTTCCCCAGGAATTGGACATCTTTTTTGGCTTAAACCCTGAAACAACCCACCAGTTTCTCGATTCTTCCTTCTTCCAGGTACAGAAAAAAGAAAGTAAACCGCCTTTGTCACCACAGCAGGATGCTAAAATGCCTCAAGTCGCATTTTTCCTTGGCTCTCTCTGGTGTAGTCTCTACAACCTCATGGGTTGGAGGTTCACTTTCTCACTGAATCCATGTCTGCAGAGAGCCTCTCAAAGGTTTCTCCTCAGTTGGCAACTCTTTCATCTACTGCTAGTTCATCGAAGAGGCTGATTTCCCACACAATGGAAGGTGCCTCATGAGCAGGTGGTTTAGGCATTGCCATTTGGAGGCATGCCTGGATGAGGCTATGCAATTTTGCAGAACCCTTCAAGACATCTTTTGTTAATGCCCCCTTTTCTGGCTCATCCTTGTTTGGGCCATCAGTGGAGGATACGCTTACCCATAGCAAGTAGGAAGGAAAGACCTTGTCTGCTATGGGAATCAAGTTTTCTACCCCTCACTGCTCTTTTCCTAGGAATCAGCAAGGTGGTAAGAAAATGTGGTTCCAGAAATATGAGAGTCCTTTCCAGAAATCACGTGGTGATAATTCCTCCAGAGGCTGAGGAGGAGGTTTCAGTGTCAGACATCTCCACAGAGGCAGAGGAGATCCACAGAGCCAGAGCTTCAGAGAGTCCTCTGATAGCCCCTATCAGCACTTCTGAGGCACTGCCCAGCTGTCCATCTCTGGAGGCAGTCGGAGGTCATGTTTCCTTGCACCTGGATGCCTGGACCGATCTGACAAACAATGCCTGGGTGTTAAGTATGATATCCAGAGGTTACTGCAGTCCCTTTTCCCTTCCATCTCCTGTCTCAATGAAAAAAAACTCTCCGACGTTCCACCTAGTCATAGGAATTACACAGCTCAAGAGGTTCAAAAGCTGCTACAGAAGAGAGTCATCCAGCAGGTCCCAACTGAACAAATAGGATTCGGAACTTACTCCTGCTTCTTTTTAGTGCCAAAGAAAACAGGGGGACCTGACACCAATTCTGGATCTAAGCAATCTGAATCAGTATGTAAAGAAGTTGAAGTTCTGAATGGTTATGGTTCAGTCCATCCTCCCTCTTCTGCGCAAGGATGACTGGATGTGCTCTATAGATCTTCAGGATACATACTATCATATCAAAATAGACAGGTGCTTTAGGAGACATCTGTACTTTTGGCTGGCAGCAAGTCACTACCAATTCAGAGTGCTGCCCTTTTGACTCACCACAGCCCCCAGGGTGTTTATCAAATGCATGGTAGTCTTGGCCGCTCACCTGAGTCTCAAACGATTTCAGGTGTTTCCATATCTAGATGACTGACTTCTCACTTCCCCAACCAGATGTCAACTTCTGCAAGCCAGGAATTACTTGCTTCAGATCTCCATCTCCCTGGCATTACAATAAACCTCACCAAATCAAAGCTGACTCCTGTGCAGACTCTGGAATTTATAGGAACTCTACTGGATACTTCAACTCAGGGGGTGTCATTACCTCTTCCTTGCATTATCCTTGAGAAATCAGCTGTGGGACTTACTGTCTTGTCCGTCCTCTCCTGTGAATTTAGTGCTGCAAGCTCTTGGGTCATCGTCAGCTGCCATTATTGTAGTCCCTCTAACAAGATTCTTCATGTGAATCCTCCATTGGACTTTGGCAGTACAGTGTTTTACTCTTTACCAACCTCTCTCTGTTCCCATAAAACTAACTCCAATTTGCAAATGTCATATTCGCTGGTGGATCCAGTCAGACAACATGTTTTTGGGTAGGCCATTCTCTCTTCCTCCCCCAGTAGTAACAGTGACCACAGACACTTCACAACTGGGGCAGGGGCGACGCATTTCAAGGGAAAGATGGTCCAAGTTACATGTTCCTCCTAGGAGACCAAGTTGCATGTCAATGCCCTGAAAATGACTGCAGTCCTTCTAACGCTGCAAACCTTTCAGGATGCTGTACTACCAAGGGACTATTGCAGTACATACAGACAATATGTCAGTAGTTTGGTGCATCAAAAAACAAGGAGAAACCAGTTCCTACCCGTTGTGCAGAAAGGCCATGAGGGTCTGGGAATGGACGATTTCTTCAGACCGCTTTCTAATTGCAGTGCACATCATTCTCTTTCGGCTTTTCCTGTTAGGGGTCGCCACAGCGGATCATCTCTTTCCATTTCTTCCTATCCTCTGCATCTTGCTCTGTCACACCAACCGCCTGCATGTCCTCTCTCACCACGTCCATAAACCTTATCTTAGGCCTTCCTCTATTCCTCTTACCTGGCAGCTCCATCCTTAGCATCTTTTTCCCAATATACCCATCATCCCTCCTCAGCACATGTCCAAACCAACGCAATCTTGTCTCTCTTGCTTTGTCTCCAAACTGTCCAACATGAGCTGACCCTCTAATATACCGATTCCTAATCCTATCCATCCTAGTCACACCGATTGCAAATCTTAACATCTTCAACTCTGCCACATCCAGCTCTGACTCCTGCATTTTTGTCAATGCCACTGTCTCCAACCCATATAACATAGCTGGTCTCACTACACTCTTGTAGACCTTCACTTACACTCTTACGGATACCCGTCTGTCACAAATCACTCCTGACACTCTTCTCCACCCATTCCACCCTGCCTGTACTCTCTTCTTCACCTCTCTTCCACATTCACCATTACTCTGAACTGTTGATCCCAAGTACTTAAACTCGTCCACCTTTACCAACTCTACTCCCTGCATCCTCACCATTCCTCTACCCTCCCTCTCATTTACACACATATATTCTGTCTTAGCCCTGCTGACCCTCATTCCTCTGCTCTCTAGAGCATATCTCCACCTCTCCAGAGTCTCCTCAACCTGATTCCTACTCTCACTACAGATCACAATGTCATCTGCAAACATCATAGTCCACGGGCCTCCTGTCTGATCTCATCTGTCAACCTGTCCATCACCACTGCAAATAAGAAAGGACTCAGAGCTGATCCTTGATGTAATCCCACCTCCACCTTAAACGGATCTGTCACTCCCACTGCAGTCCTCACCACTGTCACACTACCCTCGTACATATCCTGTACCACTCTTACGCACTTCTCTGCCACTCCCGACTTCCTCATACAATACCACAACTCTTCTCTAGGCACCCTGTCATATGCTTTCTCCAAGTCTACAAAGACGCAATGCAACTCCTTCTGACCTTCTCTGTATTTCTCCATCAACACTCTCAGAGCAAACATTGCATCTGTAGTGCTCTTTCCTGGCATGAAACCATACTGCTGATCACTAATCATCACCTCCCTTCTTAACCTTGCTTCCACTACTCTTTCCCATAACTTCAAGCTGTGACTAATCAGTTTTATCCCTCTGTAGTTACTGCAGCTCTGCACATCACCCTTATTCTTAAAGATAGGTACCAAAACACTTTTTCTCCACTCCTCAGGCATCCTCTGACTTTCCAAAATTTCATTAAACAATCTAGTTAGAAATTCCACTGCCATTTCTCCTAAGCACCTCCATGCTTCCATTGGTATGTCATCTGGGCCAACAGCCTTTCCATTCTTCATCCTCTTCATAGCTGCCCTTACTTCCTCCTTGCTAATCTGTTTCACTTCCTGATTCACTATCCCCACATCATCCAACCTTCTCTCTCTCTCATTCTCTTCATTCATCAGCCTCTCAAAATACTCTTTCCATCTACTCAACACACTCTCCTCTCTTGTGAGTACCTTTCCCTCACTATCCTTTATCACCCTTACATGCTGCACATCTTTCCCATCTCTGTCCCTCTGTCTAGCTAATCGGTACAGGTCCTTTTCTCCCTCTTTAGTGTCCAATCTCTCGTACAACTCTCCATATGCCCTATCCTTAGCTTTTGCCACCTCTCTCTTTGCCATGCCTCATCTCCTTATACTCATGTCTACTTTCTTCATCTCTTTGACAATCCCACTTCTTCTTCGCCAGCCTCTTCCTCTGTATACTCTCCTGTACTTCCTCATTCCACCACCAGGTCTCCTTGTCCTCCTTCCTCTGTCCAGATGTCACACCAAGCACCTTTCTAGCAGTCACCCTTACTAGTTCTGCTGTAGTTACCCAGCTATTCGTAACTCTCCACTGCCTCCCAGTGCCTGTCTTAACTCTTCCCTAAACTCCACTTCACAATCACCCTTTTTAACTTCCACCATTTAATCCTTGGCACAGCTTTCACATTCCTCCTCCTCTTCTTGCTCACCAACGCCATTCTACATACCACTAATCTATGCTGCTTAACTACACTTTCACCTGCCACCACTTTACAGTCTCCAATCTCCTTAAGACTGGCCCTCCTACATAGTATATAATCAACTTGTGAGCATCTTCCTCCACTCTTGTACGTCACCCTATGCTCCACCCTCTTCTTAAAATACGTATTCACCACAGCCATGTCCATCCTTTTCGCAAAATCCACAGTCATCTGACCTTCTGCATTCCTCTCCTTAACACCATACCTACCCATCACTTCCTCATCCCCTCTGTTCACTTCACCAACATGCCCATTAAAGTCCGCTCCAATCACTAGTCTCTCACCCTTGGGTACACTCACCACAACTTCATCCAACTCACTCCAAAATGTCTCTTTCTCTTCCATCGCACACCATCGCACACCCAACTTGAGGAGCATATGCACTAACAACATTCATCATTACACCATCAATTTCGAGCTTCATAAACATCACTCGGTCAGACACTCTCTTCACGTCTAAAACACTCTTGGCATATTGTTCCTTTAGTATAACCCCTACCCCATTTCTCCTGCCATCCACACCATGATAAAACAATTTGAACCCGTTTCCTAAACACCTGGCCTTACTTCCCTTCCATCTGGTCTCTTGCACACACAATATATCAACCTTCCTTCTCTCCATCATATCAGCTAGCTCTCTTCCTATACCAGTCATACTGCCAACATTCAAAGTTCCTACCCTCACTGCTACACTCCTAACCTTCCTCCTATCTTCCTGCCTTTGGGCACGCCTTCGCCCTCCTCTTCTCCTTCGGCCAACAGTAGCCCAATTTCCGCCAGCACCCTGTTGGCTAACAGTACTGGTGGCGGTCTAATTGCAGTGCACATACTGGGGAAAACCAGCTGGCTGGCAGACAGACTCAGCGGGTCCTTTCTGATTCCTCATGAGTGTTCCCTCAGTCAAACAGTAGTAAACATGATTTTCAGCCACTGGGATCAACCTTACTGTGACCTCTTTGCATCTCCCCCCTCAACATCAAGTGCAGCAAGTACTTTGCTCTGATTCCCCCCTCAAGGGGAGTCACTGAGGGATGCTCAGATTCATGATTTGGCCCCCAGGTCTCCTGTATGCCTAACCCCTCTTCCACTGATCCTGAAGTTTCTACAGAAAGCAAGCAGGCTGAAAAGCTGAGTTATCCTCATTGCCCCCTTCTGGCCTCTACAGGTATGGTTCCCCTTCCTCTTGTCTCACTTGAAATATCCTATATGGATACTGGAACCCACTCAGGATCTCTTCTCATCCATCAGAAATTCAACATGCAAACCTACAAGCTGTCAAACTGACCCCATGGTTTCTCCACTTCCAGTGATAGTAGGACAGTCCAGGCTTGCTTCCCCAGTTTGTGACATTATCTTGGCTTCCCAGAAGACTTCCACCAAGAAAGTCTACAAAAGCAAATGGAAAAGATTCTCTATATGGGCTTCCAAAGAAAATATTGGCCCTTTCTCATCTCCTACTTTGGCCATTCTTCTTTTCCTCACTACTCTTTTTAAGGAAGGGGATAGTTTTTCCACTATTAAACTTCAGTTAGCAACTGTATCCAGCTTCCATGCTGGAAATAAGTCTGTCTCTGGCAAATTCCAGATTATAAAAACCAGAAGACAAAATTTCCCTGTACTTGTGAACGCCAAGAGAATTCTTGTATAGTCCACACTTGTAAATTCTCCACACTCAAATGGCTGCTGTAGACAGAATCCAGGATAAAATCAGTTATGTTAGATGCTAAATAAATGTCCACAAAGAGGTCCTATGGGACAAAATATCCATATGAATCAAGTAATAAAAAAGATTTCTCCAAAAGCTTTATTGAACCAATACTGTGAAGCGCTTTTCGTCCCACTAATAGTGGGACTTCTTCAGACAGATTCTGACAAAAACAAAGGTTTAAATACTGGTTTTGGTGCCAAAAAGGTGCTGTTGCTAGGTTACAGTTCTGTGCTTCAATTAATTAAAGGTATAGTGTCCTAACAATTAATGAGGTGAATCTATGAATTAATTTAAAACAAAATCAACAAAACTTCAGAACCATTAAAAAGATTAAAAGCATCGCTAAGATGTCATTATTACAGTATCTAAATAAATACTAAATATAAAACAAATATGAAAATATATAAAGTATATATGTTAATACAAATCACATCTATATATTACTACATGTTTCAGACTAAGGAATGAGCAGTAACAAACAAAAACCAGTATGTACAAAAGTTACTCAACTTGAGTACTGAATACATATATAAATAAATCACATCAAAGAATCGAGTGATTACAAAAAAGAAAGAACGTTGTGGGAAATTGCTATTGAAAGATGGTACAAAGTCACATTAGAACTACAATAGTCTGGTCAGAATCCCACCTAAAACGCATACCTAACTACAAAGTCTAACAAAAGTCATAAATTATATGTTCAGGATATACAGTGACACCTGAACAAAGAACTGTTAAATAGTGCAATTAATGTAGCCAGGTCATGTAGAAAGCATGTGTATTGTAATTGTAAAAGAAATATGGTAAAAATATATATGCTAACATGTAAACGATAAATTTAAAATCAAACAGCAACTGGTAAACCTATATAAAGGTAAAATGCAAGGTTACTAAGGACATATTACTCCATAAGTGCGCGGTAATGTACAGAAATTCACTTCGAAAACAAAGCAAGCAACCCCCCCCCCCCCACAAGATAATATAACATGACAATGGTATATATCAACGTCATAGGCTTCTCAATTTCAGTAACGGATATAATGTGATAGTCTCATTAAGGCCTGGGGGGGCATTGGCATGGCGCCTAATCTGCCAAAAAAGTTCTAGTACTTCTAACAGGACTTCAAAGGGTCCTTCACGGCTGTCAGGTGATATGGTATCAATTGCTTTAAAATTGAAATTATGGCTAGGGTTGTCAATAATATGTTTAGCAAGTGCATTCTCTGTTTTCTTTTTCTTGATTGCGTATAGGTGTTCGTAGACCCGTTCTCGTAGTTTCCTGTCAGTTTTTCCTAAATAAAATGAAGGACAAGCCTGGCACTGTGCCAAGTAAATTACTTTGTTTGACAAGCAGTTGAATTTATATTTGAGGTCATATGTAATGTTCCTTACTGTGAATGTCTGCCCTGTAATCATATGTGCACAATAATTACACATATTGCACTGATACATACCCACTCTCTGTGTTCCTAGTGACACATTGTTTTGTAATATCTGTTTCAAGTTTCTCCCTTTTTTCCGGACTATCTTTGGCTTAGGTGGTAATTTTTTACTCAGAACACCATCGTTAGATATGATCCAATTTTTATTAATGATGAGAGAAATAAAGTTACTGTCTAAGCTATAGGGAGTAATAAAAGAAACGTTAATATACATGGGTTCACTAGTACTTACAGGAACGGGTACTTGATTCAAGGCATTAAGAATCGGCATATAGGTACCTGCTTCTCTTTTTGATCCAACCTCAGACATAACTTCATCAATAAGGTGTTTAGGATAACCTCTCATGGTAAACATAGAACACAAAAGTCTACATTCATCATGAAAGTCATCGTTCCTTGATACCATTCGGCCACCGCAGAATTGACCTTTTACAACAGACTTTTTCTGATAAAGGGGATGGCAGCTTGAATAGTGTAATAAAGTATTAGAATAGGTATCTTTCCTGTGTATGTTAGCATAGTAAACTTTGTTTTTAAGGTCCTTCCTTAAATCTACGTCTAAATAACTAATCCTATGTCTATTGAAGTTGGATGTAAAAGTTAGAAAGTTAGAACTAGAATTAAAAAATGATACTAATTCATGTGCTGTATCTTCATTCCCTTTGATTAGAATAAAAATATCATCTAAAAAGCGTGTATAGTACCTGATCTTATTCGTGAGGTCATGATTTCTACTTATGTCCTGTTCCCAATAGGTCATGACTAGATTGGCGAAACTAGCGCCGCAAGGTGAACCCATGGCCACCCCTATTTTTTGTAAATAAATATTATTATTGAAGGTAAAAATATTATAGGACAACACTAAATCAAGCATTTGTTCAACTAATTCTACCTCAAGTGTAGGTGCTTGATGCTTTCTCAACATATAGCTAACATATTCAATACCTTCTGTGTGTGGTATACATGTATATAAATCTTTAGCGTTGACTGTTAAGAAATTAAAATGAGTCATTATACTCGATGTTGTTGATATTATACAAAAAAGATCACAAATCCTTACATATGTTTTTTTCTTTCAGTACATATGAATCAATAATTTTGGCACATGGATACGTCATACTATTACGTCCATCTACTAGTGGTCGCATGGGGGGGTTAATTGGAGACTTATGAATCTTGGGGATGCCGAAAAGAATAGGAATCTTGGGTGCAAGCATGTTCAAATAATTAAATGTAAAGTCAATCCTTCCCTCTATAAAGAAGTCATTAAATGTAGATTTTATGATTTTATACGCTTGATGCATTTCGTTCTTGGAAGATAATTGATCAGCAGTATTGTCGAGGAGAGATTCCATTTTCTCAATATATTGTGATTGTGTCATTATAACCAAACCGCCACCCTTGTCAGGTTGAATAAACCGAATAGCAGTATTTTTAATAATGTGAGAGACAATCTGTCCTCTTTGGAAATATTAGGTCGTCCATTAAACTGTTTGTTTAAGTAAAGCATATTCCTATAGTCATTTTCGCACATTAATTCAAAGGCTGCCAAAACTGGATGTGTCGGTGGAATAAATGTACTTGCTATATGAAACTTGTTGTCACCTGGATTTGTATTACTAAAATACATGCACAAATTTAATTTCCTCAAAAACAACTTGAAATCAACAGTACAGTACAGGCAGGGTGGAATGGGTGGCGAAGAGTGTCAGGAGTGATTTGTGACAGACGAGTACCAGTGAGAGTGAAAGGGAAGGTCTACAAGAGGGTAGTGAGACCAGCAGGATGGACAGGAGTAGGAATCCGTATATTAGATGGTCAGCTCAGGTTGGACAGTTTGGAGACAAAGCAAGATAGGTGAGACTGCGTTGCTTTGGACGTGTGCTGAGGAGGGATGCTGGGTATATTGGGAAAAGAATGCTAAGGATGGAGTTGCCAGGTAAGAGGAAAAGAGGAAGGCTTAAGAAAAAGAGGAAGGCTTAAGATGAGGTTTATGGATGTGGTGAGAGAGGATATGCAGGTAGTTGGTGTGACAGAGCAAGATGCAGAGGACAGGAAGAAATGGAAACAGATCCGCTGTGGCGACCGCTAACGTGAACATCCGAAAGAAAATGATGATGTAATATCTTCACTTACTTTTAAACACGTCTTTTATCACACGTATGATTTGTTAAAGTATTTTTAATGCATCTTGAACTATTTATTTTCATTTTTAAGTTAGATTTTATACTGCAACTGGAGCCCATGTTTGTTTTGTTATTGTAATTTATCATCTTAACTATTTCTTTAAAAAAAAGTAGTTGGAATTTCACTGTTCTCAATTGCCCCCCGATGTGGTTTTTAACTTATAAAGAATATTGAAGTTTTTTAAATTAAAAAAGTTCCAACGTTTTACCTATTAAATTTCACTGGATGTGAACTTATTGAATCTATTCACAAGAAACAACTTAGTTTATTTATTGTTTTTAGGCAGTATTGTTTTTGGGTAGTATTTGTCATTTGTGAACATGTGCCTTTAAGGAATGATTAATTCTTAATTCAATTAGGTTTGAATGTTTTATTGATGACACTATATAACTTGGTATTATGCACTTTTAAGTCATTTTGATGAAGTCCTGATTACACCAGGATGAAAGTGTTAAATCTACATGTTTTATTTTAATAAAGTACTTCATGCCCTGCTTTACATTTTGACCTCCATTTTGTGTGTAGCACGTTATTTGCCTGCCACATTTCACAGGAGCAATATTTGTTGACCAGCTCCTTCTCCTCAATCTTTAGAACATTGCCATTAGTAACACATCCATCATCTCATTTTAAGACTTCTCATTCTATAGATTCTTCACAGTTAAATTAAGCTCTTCCTTCTCTCAGCCCTCGCCTCTTTCAGTGGGAATACCCCACAAGGTTTTGTCCTACCTACTCTTATTTTATTTTAATTAAGAAACTACCTCATGACCTACTTACTGTACAATGCATCTTCTACACTGATGACATGTTACTATTTAGGTCCACCTACTCTACAGTTGAAACACTACTACAACATGACCTAACTCCATCAGTGCCATGCTCGTTACGCACAAACTAACAATCCTACAAAAAGCAGGAAGCACGCAATTTGATACCACCCAAAAAGCTTAATTCACCAGACACATGTAATATCACAACCCTTTTTGGCACACCAATAGAAACAACCAACTCTTTCAAATACCTTGGTTTGTGCCTAGACCAGTCACTAATATTCAATACCTTTATAGAAAAACTGAGGGCAAAAGTTAAACCATCAATACCCATATAGAAAAACCGAGGGCAAAAGTTAAACCATCAATACCCATATAGAAAAACCAAGGGCAAAAGTTAAACCACTTCTCTTCTGAGCCAGGAAAATCTCACCAACCAATCCAAACCAGCCAGGACAGCTATAGGCAAAGGAGTCCTTGAATATGGACTACCCAGAATAATCACAGCCTGTAAGAAAAACTCCATGGTACAGATGATCAAACACAAAATATGTCGCTTCATCACTAACTTGTCCTCAAATAAGCACCACTGATTCTTCCTCAAAAAAAAAAAACAAATGACTCCCAGTACAAAACAGAGTAGACCTGCTACTAGGCTCTCTCATCTTCAAACTTCAACATCCTAACTTACTCTCATCACTAGCTGCCAGACTTCATACTAAACAGACACACTACAACCTCAGATGCTTTTGCCCAACAGCCCCCCCCCCCTACACACACACGCAGATAAAAGGCTACAGTGCATTAACGACTGTTTCTCAATCCTTACTCCTAAAATATGTGAAGGTCTTCCCAGCAACCTAAGAGAACTACAGCCCCCCACTTCCCCCACCTTCAGAGCTGAGCTTAAAAAAGTCCTCCACACCACATCAAACTATACTTTCCGTCGAGCAGGCCACATCATGTAAGGGCCTCTCAACCTCTAGCCTTTCTCTGTCTCAACTACTAACACCTCCTATCTCTACCACAATCCCTTGACCTGACTCGCATCATGCTACAGCATTTCCGTCATAATGTAAACCTGAAAAATATAATCAAGTGAATTGTAGGTATGCATTTCTCTCTTAATTGTTGCTACACCTGTTAATTGCCAGTGTTCATTTTTTTATGTATTATTACTTTCTGTTCTCATTTTGATACATTGAACTTACTGTCTCTCTGTTCCGTTTTTTTCTTCTTTGTGAATTATTTCTCCTGGGCAATAGCTGCAAATGGTCAGTTGTGATCAGGTGCCACTTAAGTAAACAATTGTAAAATAAAATTCTTATTCTTTGCCTGACTGAATTATTTTATATCTTTTCTGGCAAGTTTTCCCCCTCCCTCCCACCCTATTCTTGTAGAGTTGTTATAGTTGGTGGCTTTGCAATTGCCCGCCTCTACTGTAAATTTGATCTGGGACAGACCTCCCAGTCTGGTGTTCACTCTACTTAATACAGAGAGAACATTTGAGAAGGCCAGCCCACTTAGGTTCTTAACCTCTGCTCCTCCTTCCTCTCTCCTTGCACTTTACTAAAAAAAATTGCACTTTATTTTGCCTCTTCTTAAAAGTACTCAGTTGTATTTATTCTGCTGCATTGATTACTGCTTGGTAGTAGCCTGATTAAATTGTAACTGTTATTCTAAGCCTTTCGGTTTAAGCACTTGGGCTTCAGACCAGTTGTTTTACATTAAGAAGGTTTGTGGTCTGCTCTGTTGTGGCAGGACAGTTAGCTTACATTCTTCTAAATTGGGAATTGATGATTGAAGGCTCAGTGTCTGTTATTCTAAAAGTGTATTAGTTCTGGTTTAAGCACTTGGGCTTCAGGCCAGTTATTTTACATTATGAAGGTTTGTGGTCTGCACTCTCGTGGGAGGAAAGGTTAGATTTTGCCCCTCTGAGCTGGGAATTTCTGGTTAAAGGATTATTTTGCCTGCTTATTTGAACTGCTTCTTTCTGAAATTGGTGTGCCTTGTTTACTGTAGCATAGACTAGATTCAGGTATGCTGAATCTAGCTTTGTTTATATAGCTTGAGCACTAATCCAGGCCATCTTTTTTGGAGAATGTTCCTCCTGCACCCTAGTGGCAGGTGTGTGCAGTTAGAACTTGTATGATTGAAGACTGCTGGAACAGGGCTCAGTTTTGAGCTTTTTTACTCTTTAATTGGGTTGTTATTGTTTGTCTTTCGGCTTTTTCCCAGTAAGGGGTCGCAACAGCGGAACTCCGGTCCGCTAATGATTGGCAGTAGATTTTTCCGAAACGCCGAGGTGCCAGCTCGACGCCCAACCTTCAATGAAGGCACGCCCATTTACACACGCATGTCTTTCGAACATTACCCAACTGCGGGGAGGACATGCAGACTCCACACAGAAGGCACTCCCAAGTCAAGCCGAGAATCGAACGGGAGAACCTCTTGCTGTGAGGTAACAATGCTACCGCCGTACCACCACAGCATACTTACTGGTTAATTGGGTAATTTGTTTAAATCAATTTGCTTGTTTTCTAGTGTTATATAAAAGAAAAAAATGCACTTTATTCATATGCTTTTACTATATTTGTGTTTCTTCCTACTTTGTTGCATTTATTCTGCTGCATTTATTTACTGCTTGTTAGTAGCCTGATTAAATTGTATGTTATTCTAAGCCTTTTGTTGAAGCACTTGGGCTTCAGACTAGTTGTTTTACATTAAGAAGGTTTGTGGTCTGCACTGTTGTGGCAGGACAGGTAGCTTACATCCTTCTAAGTTGGGAGTTGCTGATTGAAGGCAGTGTCTGTTATTCTAAGTGTGTGTTAGTTCTGGTTTAAGCATTTGGGCTTCGTGCCAGTTATTTTACATTAAGAAGGTGTGGTCTGCACTCTTGTGGGAGGAGAGAGTAGAGTCTGTCCTTCTGAGCTGGGAGTTTCTGGTTAAAGACTTGTTGTGTCTGCTTATTTGAACGGCTTCTTTCAGAAATTGGTACGCCTTGTTTGCTGTAGCATAGATTAAATTCAGACCTGCTGAGTCTAGCTTTGTTTGTATAACTTGGGCACTAATCCAGCCCATCTTTTTTTCGAGAAGGTTCCCCTGCACCCTAGTGGCAGGAGTGTTCAGTTAGAACTTGTCTAATCAAAGACTGCTGGAACGAGGCTCAGGTTTTAGCTTTTTATTGGTTAATTTGTTTAAATCAATTTACTCATTTGCTACTGTTATATTCCCAAAAAAAAAAAAAAATACAGTTTATGCATCACAGCTTAGCTAGGGTTACACTATTCCTGGCGCCATAAAGTCTGCTCTTCAAATTTTCCCTTAGAACCAACCAGTTGTTTTAGTTATAGCAGTCAAGGTTTCTTTGAGCTCAGCACTTGTTCAGAACTCGTCGTAAGCACTAAATAAGATACAAATTGCTATAGCACTCAACGTTTCTCACTTGTCTAGAGGAAAACCGTTTTTAGTACTTAATAAATAAGCACCTATCCAAGCATGTCTAAGGGTCATCTCCCAGTGTTTTCTACTGTCTACCTGATGAATCTGCGCATCTTGGGGCAATGCAACAATTGCTTCTTGTACACAGACAACCCTCTCCTCCTACCACCCAGCACTACAACCTGTGAGAGAGGCACTTATATAGCCAAACTGGAAGCAAAGCTCTCTTCACCCAAGATTGGACTAGACAGTCAAGAGGAGAAGGTAAACATTTGCACCACACCACCCTCATCACATAGTCCCTCTAAACCAACACCACCAAAACACACACATAGCAACAGAAAACACACACCTACATTTGTGGAGGCTCTCAATTAAAATCTGCTCAAGCAACAGAGACCTCCAAAGTAGAAACGCATGCAACCTCCACCCCCCAACACAACCCAAATGACCCATAGTCCACAAACTCAGTGTGCCACTCAAGCACAGCCCATAAGGCATAACAATGTACCCAACACTCTAGTCATAGGTGACTCTGTAGTCAGGCACACTGATGTTCCACTCACCAGGCTAAACCAGGAGAAAGTTACTGTCAGCTGCCTGTCAGGTTCTAGGATCCGCCACATAACGCACACACTCAGGTCACTCCACAACAAGTACAAATATGACTTATTGGCTAAGCTTCTGGTGTCATTCTAAGGGGATCCAGTATCTGTCTGCCTGGGATGGGATGACATGATCAACAGATCACGATGCTTTGCCAGAGAATGGCCTGCACCGAACGCCCTTGAGATTCCGCATATTGGCTAAGGCTCTTGCCACCCCTATAGTGCCTTTTTTTGGCAATGTTCAAATGACAAATTCACCACCGTAACCGGTACAAGCAAGCAAAATCTGAGGGTAATGCTACTCAATGCTAGAAGTCTAAACCTCGAAAAGCATTCACTTGAGGCACTCCTTAAAATGGAGAACATCGACATCTGTGCAGTGACAGAGACCTGGTTCAAGGCTACAGAGAGCACCCCTGCATTACCAGGCTATAATTCATACCACACCTTTCGGCCACCTAACCTGGAACGAAACACTAAAGGTGGAGGCATGTCCATATTCATTAAGGATATCCACACCTCCAGGCTAGTTGCTCAGCATAATGCATCCGAGATTATCCAAGTGCAACTAACTCTGGGCAAGACCGCAATCCAAATTGTAACTTGCTACAGATCCCCCACCATGCCCCATGATTCCCACTCCTCATTTCTTGATACACTGGAAAATAGAGTACAACTCAACACCCTAATAATGGGCGATTTCAACTACCCCACCATTAACTGGGAAAACTACTCTTGTACCAACTCTTTTGCTCAACTTTTTCTGGAATTCATAAATTCCAACGCCTTGGATCAACTTATCCACACCCCCACCAGGGGCAGCAATATCCTAGACCTGGTCATTACCAACATGGGTGACCGGTGTTCCACACCAGAGGTCAGTTCCTCATTGATCAGATCCGACCACAAGCTAATCAGCTTAGACAGCTACATCCCACCCCCCATTAGGAAAACCATCATAAAAAATTTCTCCAAAGCCAACTTCACACTTCTTAAGACAGAAGTGGCAAACTTCACGACACCTATGCAGACAGACAATAGAGGCACGACTGCTGAATCCTGCACAAATGCATTTTATAAGCACTTACATGAGTGCATGGATCATGCTATCCCTAACAGAACCAAGATGCTATCCTCCAAAAAAAGGAAGCCAATCTGGTGGTCCCCTGCCATAAACAATCTCTACAACAGAAGAAAAAAAAGAGTAAAATCCCATGACTGGAAGAACTCCCTGGTCAACCTCAGTAAGAAGCTGAGATCCCTCATAAAATCCTCCAAAGCTAAATATGAAAACAAAATCGCCACTGATTCTAAAGACAACCACAAAGCATTATATAGCTATGTCGGACAACCACAAAGCATTATATAGCTATGTCAAGAATCTCAATGTCAACACTCAGATCTGCTCTGAGTTATAGCACAATGGCACTAAATATACAGAACCAACTGATATTGCCAACATCCTGGCAGATAGGTTCAGTGCTAACTTAACCCCTCCCTCACCCCCTAAAGGGTCCATCTCTATACCGGAAGAATGCAAAGTTCCTGTAATCACGGCTGCACAGGTAAAAACCACACTCTCCAGAGCCAAGAACACAGCATCCATGGGACCTGACAACATCCCTGGCTGCGTTCTACATGAACTATAGAATGAACTGGCATCCCACCTAAGCACCATGTTCAATCATAGCCTCACCTCAGGCTTTGTGCCCACTGAATGGCGCACAGCTATGGTTTTCCCACTCCACAAACTCTGGACCCCACCCAGTTCGGGTTTGTAAAAGGCAGATCATGTCTCTTAAAAGTGATTGACTTCTTTCAAGCAGTCACCAAAGCCGTAGACGAGAGTAAGGTGGTTCACACAGCCTATCTAGATCTCGCCAAGGCTTTTGACATCATCTCCCACTCTGGAATTATAGATAAACTCACTAAACTAGGTGTAAATCCCTATGTCACAAGATGGGTTACCAACTGGCTCACTGACGGAACCCACACTGTGAAAGTAGCATACTCCAAATCTGACATTAGACCAGTGACAAGTGGAGTACCACAGGGTTCAGTCCTGGGTCCTCTCCTGTTTGGTATCTACTTTTCTGAAGTACATGCTAACACAGAAGGTCTTTGGCTAATGAAGTTCACAGATGACTCCAAACTAGGAGCCATAAGTGAAACTCCTGATGATGTGGACATCCTACAAAAGGGCCTCACTGAGACAGATGCCTGGTGTGAAAGCCATGGCCTGAAGCTCAGTGCCAAAAAGTGCATTGTCATCCCCTTTGGTAAAAACTCTGTACCCATGAGCAACCACATAGGTGGTAGTCTACTTAACACTGAAAGTGTTATAAGAGACCTTGAGACACAGGTGACAATAGTCTCTCCTTTGATAATCACATCGCCACAGTAGTCATAGATGAACAGTAGTCTCTCCTTTGATAATCACATCACCACAGTAGTCAGGAAATCCTTCTATGTGGCACACCTCATCACAAAAGGTTTCTCATCCAGGAAAAGAGGTCATTGTTCCCCTCTGCTCGTCACTCATTAGACCTTTTATAGAGTACAATGCACCTTTTGGTATGTACCTCACAAGACATCTACAACAACTGGAAAGGTCCGCAGAAATACCTCACAAAGAGAATTACTGGCCTCAAACAGATGCCCTATGCAGACTGTCTCAAAAAAGTCCAGCTTTACTCCGTCGCATATCGCCTACTCAGAGGCGATCTCTGCTTAACATACAAAGCTATGTCAAACCCAGAGCTGTTGGACATGCTCCACTTAAAGAAATCCCATTCCCTCCGAGCTACACGCTCTAGGGACGTAAGCCTTGTCACCACAATAAACAGAACATGCTGGAGGGATTCATAGGTTAGTTCTAAGCTAACTGCCCTTGCGAGCCATTTTAAGCCTAGCTAATTATCCCTTGTGAGACTCAAACCCTGCACCTTGTGTTTGTAAGACAAACACCTTAACCATTAGGCCACCCTCCCAAGAGACCCAGAGACTTCCATACTCTGGAACAAACTACCTATCTATATCAAACAAAGCTCCTCATTAGGAAAAATCTTGATGATTGGATGGGAAATAGGAAATTTACCCCGAGGATCACCTCTGTGGCTCTGCTCGACAGGGGCACAGGAAAATAATTTTCTTGGGTGGCGAAAGCCAGGGTACCTTTTTGGCTAGGCTTGTATAGGCCCTGAAGGGGGGGGGGGGGTGGTGATAGCCTAGTACCTGCCTAGAAACATTTCATATAGATCCAGATTTCTGAACTTTCTAAAGTTTTCCTGTGTCTGGATTTACACTATCAGTTGTCTGCATTATTCATTGGTCTATCAACTGCTCCAAGGGTATTCAGTGTCTAGCTCCTGTTGTAGCCTATTGCAGACTGCAAGGTATTCACAGTTTCCCTTATTTGGACTTGCTTATCTTAGCAGAGTTTTTTCCAATCTGTCAAGAATCTCAGATGTGGGTGAGGGATCTCCTTTAAAGACTGGATCCCAGGAGAGCATACAAAAGTATTATGCAACTATTCACAGGATTGTTTTCATGGGGTCTCCTAGACTCTTAAGTTCAAAGAGCTTTTCTTCCACAGGAAAAAGTAGATGTGTATCTAGATCTGTTTGAGTTTTTCCACTCAGACTACAGTCTTCTGACAGAATTTCTTAGGACTTTGGGTCTCATGTCTTCTGTGATTTCAGTGGTAACTAAAGTATGTATAGTCCCAGTATCAACAACCCTGGCATTCCAGAGTCCAGTTTTGGCATTTGTGAAAAGCAAGATTCTGTTGTGGAGATACCAAATCTACCAGAATCCAAGTCTCCCATGTACCTTTTCAACTACACCACAATCTCACAAAAGACACCTCAGACGTTGCTTGAGGAACAGTCTCTATGGGGTCTTTGGAACACAAAACGCAGATCAGTACACACAAATATCAGAGATGTTGGTACTTAAAAGTGTTTACAGACAACACCACAGTGATGTGTTACATAAACTGAGGATGGCGGGGGCAATTATGTCTTACCCTCTGCACAGACTAGCCATGGTTGCCTTGGTTATAGCTTATCAACACAATCACACTCTACAGTCATCTAACATGCCATAAGACCAAAACTGTGTGGCTGACGAACTAAGCAAGGTGAAGACAGACCTTCAAGAATGGAAATGTAAGGGGAGTTTCCAGGAAATGGACCAGCTGTGGGGAAACACTTCAACTAGATTTCTTCTCCTTCGTTCACAGAAATCAGTTGGCAAACCTCTGCTCCAGGACTCCATGCAAAAAGGCCTAGAAGACTGATTTTTTTTCTTTTCCTTGGTCAGGAATTTTACATTTGCTTTCCACTATTATCTAGGTTCACTCTGAGGATTAATAAGGACTCCAGAGGTCATTGTGGTGATGACTTTCTGCCTCAGGCAACAGTGGTTCTCACTTCCTTTGGAATTGGCCAGCTTCCTCACAGATTTAACGTACTCAAACAAATAAGGAGGTTTTTGATATATCCAAACCCCAAAGAAATGCAACTAACTGCTTGGATGATAGAATCCTAATACCTCTTAGCCACCTGCTTTCTGAGGATGTGCAGCAGGCATTAAAGGAGACAAGAAAAACTGCTACTGGAAAGTCATATATTAGTGAATGGAAAAGGTTTTCTAATAGATGCCAAGGTAGGAACCAAGATCCCATTCAGTGCTACTGTTTCTCTGATTCTACATTATTTGTGTGTTACTTCTCTTCTGGCCTAACTCCTCCATCTTCATTTGTTGGCCATTTCACTATGTCTGCTCATGTATTCCCCTCTTTAAATGCAGTCTCATGTGAAAATATTTTAAGGAGGAGTGTTGAGTACCAAGCCTCCAAAAACAGATGGCTCCTCTTTGGATTCTGAATTTTGTCTTTGAAAAACTAACATCTGATCTTTGTTAATGTTCATTCATTCCTTACTGATGGGTGTCTGTTCCATCTTTGGAACCTAGTCGGCCTTATAACAAGCTCATGCCAGCCAAAAACTCTCGAGCTAAGCTTTTACCCACAGTGCCCTTTTCCCAGTCAACCCAGATCTTGTTTGCCGTGTTGCCGTAAAGCCATGTCAAACCAGCTCTCAGCTAAGTACTTTGAAAATTTTCAAATTACTTGTATTCACTGATATTTTTTCTTCTCTATTTTATCTCTAATTTACTCACTCTCTTACTGTTTGTTATTGTTGTTACTGGTTTTCTTACTGTTCTAGGTAGTCTTCAAGTACCATTGTTGGTATAGGCCCTTTCTCCCCTCTACCCTTGTGGTAACTCTCTTCAAGTACCATTGTTGGTATTTTCCTTCCCCCTTCTTTCTTTCTTTAAAAAAAAATCCTTTCTATAACCTCTCCGGTTGTTGTATTGGTGTGATAGTTGGTTAATTTCTTTAGCATCATTTTGGAAAAGAACCAAACAATGCAACCAGTGTGGCCGCAAAATGCCAAATTCAGCCCCCAATGACTCTTGTGTCTACTGTCTGGGTGTTCCTCACCTGTCTTTTCAACCACCTTGCTCTATCTATAAAGGGTTTAGCTCCCGAACCTTTAATAAAAGAAAAAACTAATCATGAAGGGTCTCGTTAAGACACTCTTCTCAGAGGCTATCTCTGGGTCGGAGGGCTCATCCCCTCCCAGTAAAGAACAGAGAAAGAGACCACACTCTGTTCCTTCATCACCTTCAGGTGACAAAAAGCAGGAACCTACACAAAAAAATCCCAAAATTGACTGCTTCAGGAGCAAAACTGGACTTCCACAGCACTGTCTGTTACTGGACTAACCACAGCGTCGTCCTCAAAACCTGTGTCTTCGTTACCAGCCATGGTACCGAGTGTGTCTATGCCACTGGCCATACTGAAACTTGCTTTTCTGCTTCGGTTCCGCCTTCATTTACTTTAACCCCCAGCACAGTCCACGGCACTGTCTGATTGTGGCACTGAGCTTGCCTCTATTATCTGCTCCAGGAGTATCTGTACCGGACGCTCCTTCCACACGTTTCCACCGAGACTTCAGTGCCAGTGGACCATATGGCTCGGACCTGATATTCACCCACAGTGGATCCCTTCCTCAGGCAGCAATTCAGCCCTTTCCTGGAATGACCTGGCTCCCCATCTGGGATATCGACATGATCAACCAAGAGCCTCTCTGAATTGGATTTTGTGTGCCTTGTGGATCAGCTGCTGACGGCAAGGGGGATTATAACCCATTCCAAAACTCCCCTCTCTTCAGAAGTTGGGGGTCTTTCTCCATGGACTCCAGCATATTCTCCTCCTTTGACCTCTGTGCAGGTATAGAAGCCCCTGGAACCGACGCCCTTATTGGCAGCCATTGCTTCTGTTCCACTGGTGGACCTCACCATGGTTCCGGAGCCGATCCTGTGTCCTTTGGTACAGTCAGTACCAAGCCTCTCTCAGGATCATGACTGGACTGTAGGCACTGTGGTTCCTAGCATGGCACAGATTTTTCCCACGGCACTGTCTACGGTCCTGGGAGTCCTCACGGTACCTAGTCCTGTTGAGACTCCATCCTTGGGAGCTGGCCCATTGGAGCAGGGTGTGAACCTAGTTCCGAGATTATCCTTCTCAGTTCTGGACTCCCATCCCTCTTCGGGCAGTCCGGATTTGCAGGCGATGGAGAGGTCGGCATCAGAGTTACGTCCTCCCTCTGAACTGCAGCTGACACAAGCCACTGGTTCGGGACATCAAGCACAAGAGCCTCAGGATACCCTACCGCAGGGTGCCCCTTCGAAATCCTCTTCAGAAGCTCCCACTGAAGAGGTACCATGCAAGAGGGCATACAAGAGGAAGCAAGTGGATTCCCCTGAGGAGTCTCTCATCGAGGACACAAGACTGCGATGAAGGGTAGGGGTCCCCACGGCTGCCCCCTGATGATGTCTCTTTTGGAGATATTGTAGAGATATTGAAACAGAGGGGTGACTGGAAGCCCACCAATCCTTCCACCGAGGAGTCCATGTTCCTGCAGGCTTTTCGTGCTCTACCTTCTACTTCTTGGGTGACCCCGCCTGTAGATGAACTTTTTCAGCTTATCATGCAGCATGCATGGAAGAGTCCTGATACTATTGAACCAATCCCACAGAGACCATCCAAGATTCTATCCCCTCCCAAACATAACCCTCACTGGTCCAAGAGTCTTCCAGTAGATGCGATGGTGGCGGCTGCCACAAAAAAGGAGCTTGCCGAGAAAAGCCAGATTGTCTACCCCCCCAACAGGGAGTCTCAGGCAGTGGACAGATTAGGGAAGCGAGTCTTTGCATCATCGACCTTTGCTTTTAGGTCTTTGAATTATATGGCACACTTCACCAGGCTTCAGAGAGACCTAGTCTCTGAACTCTCTGAAACCTTAGCAGGAGCAGTCTCTGACCTTGCTACCCTGGAATCCATATCCAACTTCTCCATGCGTTTGATTTCCCACGCCAGTGAAGCAGTGGCTAAAGCTGCGGGTTAAGGTGTTGTCATGAGACGTCTCACCTGGATGCACCTCTGTGACTTTGCGGACCCCTTTAAGTCTTCCTTTCTGAACACTGCAATGGAAGCTTCTTCCCTCTTCGGCCCAAAAGTGAAAGACACATTGGTCAGGTGTGAGAAGGATGACAAGACCCTGTCTGCTTTGGGTGTACATTTTTCCACCCCTCAGCGTCCCTACTCTAGGAACTAGAGGAGCAGGAAGATGTGGATGTGTGTAACCAGGGGTCCAGAGATTCGTTCTCTGGGCAACCTTACCAGTGCTCCTGAGGAGCATCCTGATTGCTTTCCTCTGGAAGCAGTCAGGGGACGTTTCTCATTACACCATTCTGCCTGGCTAACAATAACAGATTTATGGATGCAGCGTGTCATAACCAGAGGATATCACATCCCATTCAGTATTTACCCATAGTCACCAAGATGAATTCCCGATGTTCCACCCATTCAAAGGGAAACAGCAGAGCAGGAAATTCAAAAGCTGCTTCAGAAAAGCATCATCCAAACAGTCCCACCAGAACAGATAGCATCCGGATTCTACTCAAGATTCTTTAGTGCTAAAAAAAAAACAGGGTACTGGAGACCAATTCTGGATCTCAGTATCTTGAACAAATTTGTCAAACAAGAAAAATTCCTGATGGTCATGGTTCAGTCTATCCTTCCACTTTTGGAGAAAGATGATTTGATGTGCTCAGTAGATCTTAAGGATGCATATTACCACATAAAAATGGACAAATGCTCCAGAAGATTTCTTTGCTTCCGGCTTAGAGCCAATCATTTTCAATTCCACACACTGCCCTTCGGAATGTGTACAACCCCCAGTGTGTTCAAGTGCATGTCAGTGGTAACAGCTCACTTGAGACTACAAGGTTTCCGGGTGTTTCTGTATCCAGATGATTGGCTCTGTAGCACCCCCACCAAGTCTCTACTGGAGATGGCTCTAAGTTACACTCTCAAACTAGCAAAATTCCTGGGAATCTCTATAAATTGGGAAAAATGCAATTTGATTCCCTCTCAAACCTTGGAATTTACAGGAGTAAATTTCAATACACACGCTTGCCTAGTCTCTCTTCTGGACCACAAATTATACAGGATAAGATCCCAAATCCGAGTGATACTCTGTCAAAAACCTAGCCTCACCTAGGGCAGTTCTTCAACTCCTGGGTTCCATGGCAGCATCAATCACCATAGCGCCCCTAGCAAGACTTCACATGAGAATTCTCCAACGGCTCCTTCTAACTCAGTGGTACCCCTTGCACCATCCCTTGTCTTTTTAAATATGGATAACTCCACGATGCAGACAGGGTTTAATGAGGTGGATGAAGCCAGACAAAAATCTATGGAGTCGCCTATTTTGCCCACAACAGCCCAGGACCACAGTGACCACAGCGCTTCCCGGATGGGGGGGGCTTTACCAAGGGAAGATGATCCAAGGTACTTAGTCAGACATAGAGGCTAACCTGCATATCTGTGTCCTAGAACTGAGGGTAGTGCTTCTGGTGTTGCAAGCATTTCAATCCATCCTTCCATCAGGGACAATTGCTGTTCAATCAGACAACATGTCAGTAGTCTGGTACATCAACAAACAAAGGGGAACCAAGTCCTACCCGTTGCGTAGAGAGGCCATGAGAATTTGACAATGGGCAGTAGCTTCCAACCGCTTTCTAATTGCAGCGCATATTCCCGGGAGTTCCAACGTGATTGCAGATAAACTGAGCAGATGTATCCTACTGCCTCACGACTGGTCCCTCAATTCAGTTATCATGGTAAAGATCTTCAGCCATTGGGGCCAGCCTTGCTGCGATCTCTTCTCTTCACCAGCAAATCACAAATGCAGCTACTTTGCCCTAATCCCCCTGCAGGTGGAGTCCCTGAGGGATGCTCTGATACACGATTGGCTCACGAGACTTCTGTATGCTTTCCCTCTCTTCCCCCCCGATTCCTCAAGTCTTAAAGAAAGCCCTTTATCTGAGAAGCAGGATAATCCTCATTGCATGTTACTGGCCACAGCAAATTTAGTTTCCCTTCCTTTGGCCTCACCTAATATATTGACCTGGATCCAACTCCAGAATTGGTCTCGCACCCACAAGGGTTGACTCACACAAACATATCCAGTCTCAAGCTGGCAGCTTGGTTTCTCCACTTCCAGCAATCACCAGGCAGAATAACTTTACCTTTCCAATATGTAATATCCTTCTGGCTTCACATAAACCATCCACCAGGAAAATCTATCTCAGCAAGTGGAAGAGGTTCTTTATCTGGTCCCGACAAAGACAACTAGACCCCTCAGTGTACAGCCCCTGTTAGTGTAGTTTTGGATTACCTTTCAAATCTTCTTCATTCAGGATCAGCAGCTTCAACCATCCAAGTGCGCACCTAGCTGCTATCTCTAATTTCCATAATGGATTCCCAGACTCGTCACTAATCTCCCATCGTCTCTGCAAAACTTTCTTAAAAGGGGTATCGCATGTCAGACCACCTTTCAGGGAACCCATTGAACCTTGGAATTTAACGGTAGTACTACAGTCCCTGACACAACTGGCTTTCGAACCTGCTAACACTTGCGAGTTCTTGTCCTGAAAATCACTATTTTTGATAGCTGTAACTTCAGACATACACATTTCTGAGCTTCAGGCCTTGTGTATAAAACACTCTTATATAGTATTTCATAAGGACAGAGTATCGCTTCAGCATAACCTTTCCTTCCAGCCAAAAGTTATTTCAGAACTGACAATTAACCAAACAATTGACCTACCAGTCTTTTTCCCAACTACTCAAACAAAGGTGAATATTGCATTCATTTGCTGGATGTGGATAGGCAGTTACGTTTTTACCTGGACAGAACTAAGTCAATACATAAAACAGAACAGCTTTATGTGCCCTATTCAGGCCCGAAATTGGGAAACTCTGTCTCAAAAGTAATTTTGTCCAAGTGGTTGAGAAACTGTATATCCTTAATTTACTAATGAAATAATGTCTCTCTACTGTGCAGTCAGGGCACAGTCTACCAGGTCAGTAGCAACTTCTGTTGCTTTTCATGCAAGAACTTCATTGGATGATATTTGTGCAGCTACAGCTTTTGCTACCCCTCATAACTTTATCACTCATTACAAATTGGATTTGGTCTCCAGGGGGAGAGCATCCTTTGGTTCGGGGATACTCAGGAGAATCCTTCAATAAGGACCTCCCAGGACTAAGGGTAGCTAGGGACTCTGTCCCATCAGTAAGGAATGAATGAAGATGAACAACATCAGATAAAGAAGTTATGTTCTTACCATAACGTCCATCTCTGTTCATCTTCATTCATTCATTACGTCCCACCCACCTTCCCCCTCCAGAGCCTCCTGGAGGATTGGATTGGGTACTATTCCTCTGCTTTACTTACTATGGGCAAATTCGATCTGAGGTAACTGGGAAAAGGGCATTGTGGGTAAAAGCTTAGTTCAAGAGTTTTTTGGCTGGCACAAACTTGTTATAAGGCCTACTCTGTTCTGAGGATGGAACTAACATCCATCAGTAATGAATGAATGAAGATGAACAACACAGATGGAACTTTATGGTAAGAACATAACATCTTTTTTTGCACCATCTGAACCAGTTCATCAGGCTGACTTAGAGGTTCTTAACATGGAAAAGAGCATTAATTCTCTTTACTAAGTTGTGCAGGAAGATTATCTGAGTTGCAAGGTTTATAGTGGTCAGTCATATCTCATTTTCCACAAAATAGGGTTTCCTTAGAACCAATTCTTCATTTTTCTCTAAAGTGGTGTCCGAGTTTCCTTCGAGCCAAGGTATCCATCTCGATGTCTTCTTTCCAGAGCCTAGAAACAAGGAAGAAAGGGTATTCCATACCTTGGATGTCCACAGACAATTCAGATATTATCTTTACAGAACAAAGTCATTTAAGAATTCTAATCATGTGCTCATTTTGTGTGACGGTAAGAAAAAAGGACAACCCATGACAAAGCAGACTATTTCCAAGTGGTTGTCTCATGCTATTTCTTTTTGTAGCAATTCCATGCAGAGTCATGCCTCATTCTACCAGGTTCTTAGTTTCATCTGTGGCTTTTTGGAAAGAGTTGGATTCTAGAACGATTCCAGAAGCAGCAACATTTACAAAACATTACTAACTAGACATCTCGAGATCTAGGACAAGCTTTTCTAAGACCATCCTCAAGCGGCTTCTACCCTCATTCTTCTTCCCAGTCAGTCCAAGCTATGGTAATCTATGCATATATCCATGTAGGTAAGGCTACTGCAGCAATGATCCTAATGATGAACATAGTACAGTTCTGCACCTAAACATACCATAACAGTTTGTTTTTGCCAGGGTGAGGACCTTTTGTTTTTATTTTATTAGCATTGCCCTTGTCAGGGCTTTAGCCTCCCCTTCATTGTTGGCAGGAAAGCTCTGAAGGGTTTAGGGTTCAGATCTGAAACTGTGACAGCTGCTTGGCTGGTATATCCTTATCATAATATAACCCACATGAATAAGACTAACCCACGTGCATAAGGCTACTGCAGCAGTGATCATCTAAATGTCTACTGTTATTTTAAGTTCACTTACCCAACTGTACTTTCCTAATTTTTGCAGTAAGAAATCAGTCCGACTACCACGATGCAGGGCATAAACTTTAATAAAATGAAAAGTAAAAACAAAGAAACACTTTCGAGTTATTTTAAACTCTTCATCAGATCTGTGTAAAACATAATTTGGAAAACTAAAACACCATCATCCAATCATTGTTCACTTATCAGCATACTCTCATTAGAGGCAAATCAAAACCAAAACATTTGTGGTAATACTGAACCTAGACCCTATTGGTCAATACTGTCAGTGCCGATTTTTTGTGAATCTGAGAAGAGGACGGAACTATGCCCGCAGTGAATGTATTAATCATGCATCACCAGTCAGACATAATAGGTATGACTACTAAAAATATAACTGTCCAATCATTGTCCATGTATCAGTCATAATGCTGAACCTCAAAGCTGTTGGTCAAAACAATCACTCTCAATGCCCTTTTTCACAGATATAAAAACCAGGAGCTATGTCCGCAATAACTATATTATTTGTTCATGATCAATCAAATGTAATGGATGTAGCAGCTAAAAATATAACTGTCCAATCATCATCCATTGATCAGCGTACAACCCTCTGAGGACATACCAGTACTGAGCTTTTCATTTTGCTGATGAACTTCAATGCTGTTTGATCAAGACGTTCATATCTAACTGCCCTTCAAGCAATAGGAAAAGAGAGGGATCAAATGCAGAACTGCTGCCGCAGAAGTTGTTCAGAAAATACGTGTCCAATCAATTTTTCATCTTTTTCAAAGCAGCCTACACCCCTTGAGCGCAGGCTTAACGGGAACATGGCCATTGAATCCTGAAGACTGACTGTCCAATTCATCCCTGTGGTCTCAGTCTGATTTGCAATGTCGCCACCTCTGATGTTTTCCCTAATTACCTGACGCACCATGGAAAGAAATGTTCTTGATTAACTGAGATATGTTTTGCCAAAGCATTCTTCATGTCACCAACACGGATGCCCCTTAAATGTTGTAAATTCCTTTCCTTCAACTGTATGTTGGTTTTCCCAACATAAAAACCATTACACAATTTTCATATCATAACATGTACTATGTTCCCAGTCCTACAATCAGCATATAAATCTGGTTTATATTTATCAAATGTGTGATGTACAAATTAATTGGTGGCATATATAAAGCTGCATGCTTTATAGGCTCAACACAGGTGTGTGCCAGTTGTACTGGATCTTTGGCAAGCATTATATCTCATACCGTGACATAAATGTCTCTTCAGGCTCAGACTATTTTTAAAGCAGAAGGAGGGTTTCTCCTACTTGTCCCTCTGATTTCCTGATCTGTAGTGAGGATCTTCCAGTTCTCTCTAATAATCTCACAAATATGCTTAATATCATTTGAGTATGTTAATGTTACTTTGACATCCTAGTTCATGGATATTCCTGATGTCCTATTCATTTGTTCCAGACTATGCCATTTGAGAAAAAAATGGTTTCCTTTTTGTGTTCCTTAAATCCATCACTTCTATTCTGGATGTATTGATTTCTCTATCTTTATATCCTCTTGCTTTAAAGTCATATTCAAGGTGTTGGAATACTTGCAGATATTCATTATCCACTATGCACAGTCGAGATGGTCTTAATAACTGGCCTCTTCAAGATATTATGATATATATGACTAGGGTGCACACTATTGTGACACAACAAATTATTCTTCCAACATTCCTTGCGGTGTAAATTGGTATTGATGGTACCATCCTCTTCAATACATATAACAACATCTAAAAAATCTGTCACTGTTGTGGATGTCTTCATGCTGACCCTAAGAAACAAAGAAGGTTTTGCAAGATACTGTACAGATTCATCAAGCTGCTCCATGGTGTCATCCCGGAATAATAAGACATCATCCATGAAGCGCTTAATACATATTCCTCTTCCCATTTTTGTCAACACTAGTTTGGCATAACTGTTGGCACAGGGGTGCCCATCTCTGCACCCCATTTTTGCCAGTATATTTCCTCACTGAAGATGAAAACGTTATTTTCAAGTATCAGTTTTAGGAGCATGTATATCACAGTAATGGCCTAATTATTATGTTCACTTCTATCATGCAAGAAAGCCTTTATAGAGTCACTATCCTAATCATTAGGGGTGAATGTAAATAAACTCTGTATGTCTAAGGTAACCATAAAAATTTGGCACCAGCATCATGGGTACTAGTATGCTGATACAAAGAAGTCAAAAATGGTTGTGCCTTTTAATACTGAAGAAGTTTTAGTTGGTACAACCTTTAGTTTTTGTTCATTGAAAATAGATGCTGGTTCTGTAGCCCATCCATTCCCTGAAAAAATAGGTCATAGTGGAGGATCATCCTGGTTTTTATGGTCCTTGGGATGGCCATTGATGATGGAAATCGTTGGTTTATCAACCATTAAATATTCATAGAGATCCTGTGAAATTATTCTGTTGATGTACATATACAAAATGTCATGTATCATTCTAATGACTAACTTATCAACTGTTAACTTGATGAAATTTTCATATGTTTCAGGATCAACCAAATATTAAACACATTACCGATGTAGTCCAATCTGTTCATAAGAACAATGGCCCATCCCTTGTCAGCTGGTCTTACAATAATTTCTTTATTCATCTGCAACTCTTTCAAGGCTTTCATTTCATCTTGTGTCAGAATGTGAAAGTGAGATGTACGTGGTTCATTTAAAACCTTAGAAATTTCAGTTTTACAGACTCTTAAGAAGGTCTCAACCGTGGAATACTATTGTGGTGCTTAAGTACTGGGTTTTCTCAGAATGTTCGAGCTATTAACAGTCTGATTACCAAACATGCTCTTAAGCATTGTATTTCTCCCAAATAAAGATTCAGTATGACATCACTTAGTTTGGATGGGTGCAGCAGGAATGAAAACAGACCTTTGTTCAACAATGAAAGCTGTTCATCTTTTAATGCAAAGCCAGATATATTAATCACCAGTGTGTTCACATCAAGCCTTCCTTGCTCAATTGATTAATTTCCGTAGATAACTTTCTCCTCTTCCATCCCCTCCTTTGAGAACGTACCATTTTGCTTATCCAGAGTTGTTTCATACTCGCCAGAAGCTGTGGGATTCACTCATCTTGTTTAAATTCTGTTGTTTGTCTGCCATATCAATTTGGCATTTGTTCAGTTGGTGACTAAAAGTACTACTTCCACAGTTGGAAGAAATACACAGTGAGTATGAAACAACCCTGCAGTACCAGGCTACAACTCTTACCACTCTTTTCGTCCATAAAACCAGGACCAAAACACTAAAGGTGGAGGAGTGTCCATATTCACCAAGGATATTCACAACACCAGCCTAGTTGCCCAACACAATGCTTCTGAAATTCTCCAGGTGCAATTAACACTAGGTAAGACTGCAATCCAAATTGTAGCTTGCTACAGATCCCCCACCATGCCCCAAGATTCTCACTACACCTTTCTAAACATACTGGAAAATGTTAAGATACAATCAAACACCCTAATACTGGGTGATTTCAACTACCCTGTCATTAACTGGGAAAACTACTCGTGTACCAACACCTTTGCCCAGTGTTTCTTGGAATTCATAAATTCCAATGCCTTGGATCAACTAATCCTTTGTACCACCAGGGGCTGCAATATCCTATACCTGGTCATTACCAACATGGGAAATCGGTGCTGTGGTCACCCCCTCTTTGTTCAGGCCTGACCATAAGCTAATCACTCTTGACATCCACATCCCACGCCCACCCCCCAGTAAGGAAACCTCGGTAAAAAATGTCTCCAAAGCTAACTTCATGCTACTCAAGTCAGAAGTGACAAACTTCATGACACCCATGCAGACGGGAACTGAAGGTTCGACTGCTAAATCCTACACTAAGGCACTGTACAAGCACATCCACTCGTGCATGAATCGTGCCATTCCCCAATAGAACCAAGATGCTCTCCTCCAAATAAAGGAAGCCAATCTGGTGGTCCCTTGCCATAAACAAACTTTACAACAAAAGGAAGAAACTGTTGCAGAGAAGAGGAAAATCCCAGGATGCAAAAAACTCCCTTACCAGCCTCGTTAAGAAGCTGAGATCCCTCATAAAATCCTCCAAAGCTAGTTACGAAAATAAAATTGCCAAAGATTCCAAAGACAACCACAAAGCATTCTATAGCTATGTTAAGAATCTAAATGGCAATGCTCTGAGCTACAACAAAATGGCATTAAATATACTGATCCCAAGGATATTGCCAATATCCTGGCAGATCGATTCAGTGCAAACTTCACCCCCTAAAGGGCCTATCTCAATACCGAATGATTTCCACATTCCGGTAATATGGCCACACAGGTAAAAAAACACTCTCCAAAGCTAAGAATACAGCATCCATGGGACCAGATGACATCCCAGGCTATGTACTACATGAACTACAAAATGAACTAGCACCTCACCTAAGTGCCATGTTTAATCATAGCCTCAGCTCAGGTCTTGTGCCCACTGAGTGGTGCACAGCTACAGTTATCCGACTCCACAAGGGGAGATCCACCTTGGATCCTTGGAACTACCACCCCATCAGTCTGACGAGCCTGATCTACAAGGCCATGGAACGTATTATCATGGAACTTATAAACAAAGACATTGGCAACCTTCAAACACTGGACCCCATGCAGTTTGGGTTTGTGAGGGGCCGATCTTGTCTCCTGAACCTGATTGACTTCTTCGAGTCAGTCTCCAGAGCCCTGGACAAGGGTAAGGTGGTCCACACAGCCTATCTGGACCTCTCCAAGGCCTTTGACACCATCCCCCACTCTGGAATCATAGATAAACTTACTAAGCTGGGCATTAATCCCTACGTCATTCGATGGGTTGCCCACTGGCTTACTGACAGAACCCACACTGTAAAAGTAGCCATCTCCAAATCCATCTCCAGACAGGTGACAAATGGAGTTACCCCAGGGTTCAGTCCTGGAACTGCTCTTGTTTGGCATCTACTTCTCTGAAGTACAGGGCAACACTAAGGGACTCTGGCTAACAAAGTTCGCAGATGACTGCAAACTGGGAGCCATTATTGAATCCCCAAATTATATGGATATTCTACAAAAGGGCCTTACAGAAACAGATGCTTGGTGCCAGAACCATGGGCTCAAGCTCAGTGCCAAGAAATGTATAGTTATCCCCTTTGGGAAAAACCATGTACCCATGAATTACCACATATGTGGCAGTACACTAAACCGAAAGTGTGACAAGAGACTTAGGGACACAGGTGGACAGTGGTCTCACCTTCGATAACCACATCGTCACAACAGTCAGGAAATCCTTCTATGTGGCACACCTCATCACTAAGGGGTTTTCATCCAGAAAAAAGGAGGTCATTGTCCCACTGTACTCATCCCTCATTAGACCCATTATAGAATACAACACCCCATTTGGTTTGTACCTCTCAAGACATCTGCAACAACTGGAAAGGCCACAGAAATACCTCACTAAAAGAATCACAGGCCTAAAGCAGATGCCGTATGCTGACCGTCTAAAAAAAAAAAAACTCCACCTATACTCTGTCACATATCGTCTACTCAGGGGTGATCTCTGCTTAACATACAAGGCCATGTCAAACCCAGAGCTGTTGGACATGCTACACTTAAAGAAATCCCAACCCCTCAGAGAGACACGCTCCAGGGATCTAAACCTTGTCATCATAGTGAACAAAACATGCTGGATGGATAGGTTCCTGACCCAGAGACTCCCCAAACTCTGGAATAGACTGCCCATACATGTCAAGCAGAGTGCCTCTTTGGGCCTCTTCAAAAGGAACCTTGATGATCGGATGGGATAGGAAATTCACCTCTGGGATCATGTCAGTAGCCCTGCTAGACAGAGGTCCATGGAAGTAAATACTGTGGGAAGAAATAGCCAGGGAATTGTTAATGCTAGGCTTGTATACGCCCTAGGGGCCAATAGTCTAGTACCAACCTATGAACCTATAAGCACAATGGTACGGTCTCAAAGTAGAGGACGGAAGATGAGAAAGTTATCTACGGAAATGAATCAATTACAAATGTATGATTAAATACCTGACTTATGTGGGTAACAAATGCTCTTTTCCAAAAGCCTAGCAAAATTTCTAAATTAAGTGGGATAGGCTGTAGCAGTTTGAATAACAAGAGTAGTGACATGTAAAGACAGAATGAATATATTACCTTATATTTGATATATTTGATGGTAGAATGCAATGCACCTATCTATGGCCTATCTAATCTGCAGTTTAAGTACATTTAACTTTCTACCAGATGAATCAGGTTTGCTGTACCCCACCCCCAGCAAACCCATGATGCCATTCCATGCCTATGTTAAGGAGTGCCTGTTCCCCACAATTGTCTTTATTCCTGACACAGGGAGTGCATCAGAGAGAGGCTCCTAGATCTTCTAGTGAAAATTATTTTATCTGGACTAATCCTTTGTACTCTGTTTCATGTTAGTATTCTTTGGATAAACAAGCAGTGCTGCCAATCAACCTGAGAGAAAACATTTGGAATATACCTCTCTAGTGTACCTCATTACGTCCGCGGTAGTGGTGCTGCGGTAGCGTTGTCGCCTCACAGCAAGACGTTGTCCCGTTCGATTCTCAGCTAGAGCGTCTTCTTTGTGGAGACATGCGTGAATGGGCATGCCTTCGTTGAAGGTTGTGCGTCAGGGCTGGTAACTCGGCACGTAAAAATCCACTACCAAACATTAGCGGACCGGAGTTCCGCTGTGGCGACCCCATAACCGGGATAAGCCAAAAGACACTTATCATTTGAGGTCTTAAGTTCATATTCCTTGAAGTTCCACATTGAAAGGTTCTATCGTGTATACAGTGTTAGGAATTTTGTAACTATCATATGATCTTCCTAGTTGAAGATGTTAGTAAGCCATTAGTATGTGCTCCACATTTTGCCCATTTCATCCACATTATGAGGGTTAGTGTTCCTCATTTTGGAGATGGAAGGTTGAGCGCTATGATTTGGAACACTGAAAGAAGCAGACTACAACGGAAATCAACATAAACATTGGGGGAAATATAATTTACAAAAAGAAGATATACTGCCCAAGCTATGATCCAAACTTAGGATCCATGTACTGTGAGAAACAGTGCTGACCACCATGCCTTTATGTTAAATTTGTTGTAGGGTACCTAATTTATTAAACAATTATGAAGTCAACTCAGCAGCTTCTTATAATTAATTGCAAGGATACCTGTACACCTATCATTATATTAAGTAACAAGACACTTAAATCATAAACCTCCCACTCGAAAATTAGCAAACCAGGGAAATGGCTCATCTCTAGCATCTAACAAACATCTGAATTTACATAGGAGGAGGCTGAATAGATGTCAGAACAGCTAATCACAGACTGGGTTGTACTGATAATTGCTTTTGCAAAACAATCAACCAAACAAAAAATACTGAGATGACAATGAAGCTACAGTTTCATCCCAATTTCATATTTATATGGCTAATTCAAAAATATTCAAACCCCACATTCTGAGAATAAGCTACAAAGTCTTTGTTTTACTTTAAAATTTATAGACTGGTTTATGAAACTGCACAGTCACCAATGAGTCTGAATTCCACACAGTAATAGAGCCACCAAAATATTCATCCAAAGACTAATCTGGGTAGGATTAGCTCCTTAATATGAAGCAGGAAGTTTCATCCACAACACTGTGAAATATTGAGTAGCAATAGTCTTTCTCCCTATCATCATTCAAAGGGGTGCTACCAGGTACTGAATTTAAGTTCATTAAAAAGTAACAGTTATGATCAGTATGTGAAAAGGTACCACAATGTTTAAACTTTGTTTAAAGGCAAGTACAGTACTATACAAAACAGAAAAATAGCATGTTTTGCCAGAAACCTACTTCAGAGCAAGTGCCTGCCTTATTAACACAAAAATATGAACTTGTTAATTCTCAATAATTTGTATGTATGTATGTATTTTATTTATTTATTTATATTTGTTTACAGGGGTAGTGTAATAATCTAAATGGGCCATTTGTAGGAACAGCATGGGTAAACAGGATCACATAAGAAATGAACAAAACATATATACACAGATAAAATGAAATACTAAAAACATACATATTTACACATGCAAGAATATACTACAACATTTAGTTCAAGTATCACTTTACAGTGTCAAAACATAGATGGAAAAATGGAATCATGTTTAGCAGGGCTTTTTGGATAAGATGTAGCTATAATGTATTTTGCTTCTTGTTCTTAAAAATTCAGTATATGTTACTAAATGAATCAATTCACTTTTCCTAAAATGTGCAGTCATTTAGGCAATTAAAAATGAAAGTTTAAATATTCCCTTGAATGGATGCTGTAGTCTTGATGGCAAACTAATGGAGGAAGATCCCTTGGAAGACAAGATGTTCTCTCATCTAGGATGTGCCCTGTCTGAATAAACTATACTTCTGTCTTCGGTTACAGACCTCAGAAAAAACAAGATTTCACTGCTGCAAAGAGCTGGCTCACCTCATTTGTAATGTGCTTGGTTAACATATAGTTTACAGTAAAATCAAGCACAGAAATGCTGGCTGCCCATTTGAAGTAAAGCTCCAGTGTACTTTCATCAGTCTCCTGGAAACAAATCATGTTTCCCAGTCAGTTTTCTGTCATAGCATGAGCCATTAAGCCAGGGTTCGAGCTTTCAGTCCATCTCCCACCAGCAGCTTGGTCCAGAAGCAGGGGTTTGGCGTACATGCAGTGAAAGAGAAACGAAGCCTGCCTTGATTATAAGAGATAAACTAAGCTTGCATTGATTAATGTGCTTGGTTAATGTGCGTGTTAAAGAACCTTATGGTCCACCCCCCCAGCTTTCTTCTAGGATATTTATTTTTCCCCTTAATCTACAATTGTTTTGAAACTTATCAAGAACTTATTGCATTTTCATAATCACTACAACAAGCATTTTTACAATTTAAACATCTGACCTTGAAGGAGCTTTTTTTTAACCATCAATAAATGAAGTAATTTTACAAAGATACAATCATGATTATTTGGTGCACATTGTGCTGTTCATCTTACATTTTCTGAAGGAAAGGAAGTGTGAAACTCAAATGCCTGCCATTACCTAGTGACCAAAACTGACATCTTTACTGATTTGCCACACTAATCTTTCAGTAGTATAAATATCACATCATGTCTCACCTGAAAAGAGGGTACTAACCTAGTAGGACTAACCTGGTTAACAAAGGATAAATAAATAAAATAAAAATGACACATTTTTATGAGAGATTGGAAAAAAAAACTAGGCAAAATTAGGGACAATTAAGAGGTATGGCTTACTGTGTTGCTGCTTCTGGCTATGGCATGCTGGCTTGTATGGTTCCCTACTACACTTGAAACTTGCAGACTCTTGTATGATTGGTAAGTAACTGCCACCTTGTTCAGCTGGATAGTTAATATCTCCCAAACTCAAATACATGGAGCAGAGAGAGTGGCTTGCTCACAACTTCAGTGCACTGCTTCTTATTCTAAATTGTTTCTTCGACTTGGTATGTAGCAAAATGAGCAGCATGGAAGAGTCATTGTAAATTTCTATTTTCTGGCAAAAATGTGACAGTTTAGATGAATGTTACTGATCATTGTCTGTCAATATCCATTGTCGTCTTTGTCTAAGGTATCAGGTAGGGTTCAAACACTTTTGGGGTCCAAAGCATAAAAACATCTATTCATTAGTACTATGTCCACTTTTGATTCTAAGGTATTCTGTACTTGTTTTTATCTAATCATAAAAAGGTTATTTGTACTAATAGGTTCATAGGTTTATACTAGGACAACTTCCACCAAGGTCTTTACAAGCCCATCCATGCAACCCAACCCAGATTTATCCCAGAGTTCCTTGGACACCTGTATGGCGGATTATGTTAGTAAGGAGGTAGCTAAAGGTTATGGGAGGTATGTTAGTTGGGGATTAATGTACTTACTTTAGACCTCTGTCCATCAGAGACATTGAGGCCAGACCGAAGAAGAGTTTGTGATTTCCCATCCAGTAATCAAAGTTTCATTTGAATAGGGTCAGGGGTGAACTCTGCTTCATGTAGACGGAAGCTTATTTCATAGTTCAAAGATCCTTTGTGAAGCATATTGGTCTCTCCAGCATGTTATATTTATGTCACAGGTAAAGTTCAGGTGCTTGGATCTAGTGATGTTCTTCGTCTTCCATTGCTGCAGTCCTTACTATTGGGTATAGTCCGCATCCAGTCGGCCCGAATACCAGAGTATAAAGCTGACGTCGGTCAGGGCGCATTAGACTGACGTCAGTACGTCAGGGTACTAATGCGCATGACCGGCGTCATATCCTCAGTCTTTTTTGCCGCGTGATCCGATGCAGAAGCAGTTTTGCGAGTGCAGGTTGGCGTTCTGAAATATTTCCGAAACCGGAGTTTCAGACCGAATCAGAGTTGGCTAAGTACCCCGTTGGGGAATATTTTGGTTTTTCTTGCCTCAGTTTTTAACCGGATGTCAGAAAAAGTGAATAACTGTATTTCTTGTGGGAAACAAATACCTCATAGGGATTACCATACATTATGTATACCTTGTTTAGGGCCTGAGCACGACGTTGTTGGTTGCCGCTCTTGTGCTAAGTTTAACAAACGCACTATTAAGAGGAGGTTAGACTGTGCCAGATTAGTGTTTGGGAAGCGTTGCAATTATAAAATGCCGACGCCCGCTTCATCCAAGAAGCGCAAGGACAAAACAGCGAAGCCTAGGGTTGATGAACCGGCAGTCCCAGACGTCGGTTCTTTAGATGGCTCAGTGGAGCCAGAGGTTTTGCCAGGAGTTTCTA
Organism: Protopterus annectens; assembly: GCF_019279795.1. Taxonomy (NCBI): domain Eukaryota; kingdom Metazoa; phylum Chordata; order Ceratodontiformes; family Protopteridae; genus Protopterus; species Protopterus annectens. The sequence goes on from NC_056745.1 coordinate 232,572,124, forward strand.
TAGAGTCTCAGGCAGAAACTTTACTGTTACAGGATGTACCCTCTCAGGAGGCAGGCCAGGCTGAGGGGGCTTCTCAGGTAACTATTCTTCCCTCTCTTCCCAAAGTAGTTAGAGCCTCTCCTTCTGTTGCCAAAACTTCTTTTAGAGGTAGGCCAACTTCAGCTTCAGTAGGGGCTTCTCCTAGCCTTTCGGGTTCTGTACCTAAGAAACATATGCTTAAAATGGCAGAAGATTTGATTACTATGATTAGAGGTTCTATGGGCCCTCCTGATAAGAGGCCTAGAGTGGAACCAGAGTTTGACAGTTTTGAACAGGGTTCAGGGGCTTCTGAATCTTCTGCGGAAGATTTGCAGGAGTATCCTCATTATTCTGATTCTGATGTGGATGATGCCACTCCTTCGGCTTCTCCTCCTGAGGATTTTTCATTTTCAGAGACTCTGCATTCCATGAGGGAGCACTTTAAATGGGAAGGCCAGGATTACTCTGATTCCAGGAAGAGGCTTAGGGAATTCTTGTTTTACCCCAGCATAGGCCCTTAGCTATACCTCCTGTGTTGAATGTGGTGGAAGATGTTTTGCAGAGGCTTCCCTGAACCCTGATTCTTTGCCTCCTGCTCCTGTTAAACCTGATAGGTACTATAGGGTGCCCGAAGCTCATAAGTATTTGTTTAAGAGTCCTAGGGCGGACCCAGAAACTGTTTCTCAGGGGCCTAAAGGTGTTAAGGCCTCTGTGGTTAAAAATCCTGTTCCCACTGACAAAGAGGCAAGGGCGTTAGATAGGTGGGGTAAGAAAGTGTATACTTCTTCCACTCTAGCCATGAGAGCGTTGAATTGTCAGTTTCACATGCTGAAATATCAAAATTATCTCCTTTCACAATTGAAATCTAAGGTGGATGCTTTGGCGGAAGGTATTGATTGTAAAGACTTGCTGGATTTAGTTTATGTGTCTGAACAAGTGGGCAAGCATTCTTTGCAATGTGGTTTTGATGCTGTGCAGGCCTCCTCGAGGGTGGCTGCCACTAGTTCTGTTCTTCGCAGGCATGCCTGGTTGAGGGATCAAAATTTGGCTGAGCATGTTAAGACAAGGATTTTGGATGCTCCTTTACAGTCTGATGTGTTGTTTGGTTCACCTGTGGAAGCAGTTTTAAAGAAAATGGAGGACAAAGCTAAGTCTATGCAAACTGTTAAAGATTTTTTGCAGGTACAGCCACCGAAGTTTAGTAGAAATTGGCCTGCTAAGGGGTGGACATGTCCTGCTTATGATTCCCAGTCTAGGGGTAGGTCTAGACGTGGTAGGGGCAGGGCTCAAGGTTCTTTTAGGCCTAGAACAGGGAGTTCACCTGCTCAGACTTCTGGTGAGGGCAGGGGTCAGTCCTTTCGTAAACAGACCCAATGACCTGCCTTTTCAACTGCCAGTAGATTCTCGTCTGGCAGCTCCTTTGGAAGGACAACTGTCTCTTTTCAAAGGAAATTGGGATTTAATTACTCAAGACAGATGGGTGTTGGACATCATTCTACCAGTCCCTGTGTCAGAAAGGGGCCTAGGATTTTATTCTCGCATGTTCCTAGTACCAGAGAAGGGGAACACGTGGAGACCAATTTTGGATTTATCTCTCCTCAACACTTTTCTGGACATTCCCAAGTTCAAGATGTTGACGTTACAACAGCTTTTACCCCTGCTGGGCAAAGATCACTGGATGGTAACTTTAGATCTCAAGGAAGCTTACCTTCATGTGCATATCAGGCTAAGTTACAGGAAGTATCTGCGGTTTCAAGCTGGAGATTCTCATTATCAGCTCTCTGCATTGCCCTTTGGCTTATCTACTGCGCCCAGAGTATTCACAAAGGTTCTGGCTCCAGTGATAGCTTACTTCAGGCTACAAGGACTTCAAATCTATCCTTATTTAGACGACTGCCTGATTCTGGCTCAAGAAAAGGAAGACCTTCTACAGCATCTGGAATATCTTATAGCAGTGCTAAGATGCCTAGGGTATTCTGTGAACGAAATAAAGTCCAGTCTAGTACCCTCTCAAGACATGTGCTTTCTGGGTGTGAGACTGAATACAGCAGCCCAGATGGCCTTTTTAACCCCGGACAAACAAAAGAGTCGGTCACTTTACTTCCATCAACTATCTCATCAGTCCGTGCTGACTGCAGAGACAGTCCTTCAAGCATTAGGGTTCATGGCATCTTGTATTCTGGTGCTTCCCAATGCCAAACTGCATATGAGGAAGTTACAATGGTATCTCAAAACTGTATGGACACAGCACTGCCAGGATTTAGACACTGTCATTCAAATAATACCTTGCCTTCAAAGAGTATTTTTGTGGTGGGCTCAGGAATGTCACCTAAACAAGGGACTCTCTGTGACCCGGCCAGAGGCGAGTCAGATTTTACCGACAGATGCCTCAGACATTGCTTGGGGAGCTCATCTAAATGTAAAGTGGATACAAGACAAGTGGCCTGCCAGACTACAGCATCTACATATCAACATAAAGGAGATGTTAGCAGTCCAGTTCGCATTGCTGGCTTTCAAGGAGTTACTTCTTCCAGGGCAGGTGTTGATTCTAACAGACAACACAACTGTCATGTGGTACTTCAACAAACAAGGGGAACACATTCTTATCCTCTATGCAGGCATGCAATGATTTTATGGGAGACTGCGCTACGCTTGCACCTAACTCTTCAGGCAAGGTTTCTGCCAGGAGCACAGAACTCCTTAGCAGATGTGTTAAGCAGACAAATCATGGATCCCCACAAGTGGAAACTGGATCTTCATGTATTTCAGAAATTGACAGTGTCATGGGGAACTCCAGACATAGATCTGTTCGCTTCTCCACTAAACCACCAGCTGCCACAGTTTTGCACAAAGGGGTTTCATCACACAGCTTGGAAAGTGGATGCTCTGTCTTTCAGTTGGACAAACCTTCATCTGTATGCCTTTCCACCTCTGCCTCTTCTTCCAGAGGTACTGTTAAAGGTCAGACAGGACAGGCCAAGGATGATTTTGATAGCTCCAGATTGGCCTCGCAACACTGGTACCCTCTACTACGGAGTCTGGTAAAGAAGCCTCCATGGCCTTAACCTTTGATTCCGCATCTGTTATCCCAGCAGGACGGTCATCTGCTCAATGTCAAGCTTCACTCTCTTCCTCTGACAGCCTGGCATATTCTGTGTTGAAACACAGCAGGTCTCAACTTCCTCAACAAGTTTTAAATGTGATTATGGAAGCTAGAAGACCTAGTACAAGGAAAGTGTACGCAGCAAAATGGAAGAGATTTTTATTTTGGAGTAAAGCAAAGAATTTGGAGATTTCTGAGCCTAATTTGAGTATGGCTCTTCAATATCTTACTGAGTTACTGGACAAGGGTCTGTCCTTCTCTTCCATCAAGATTCATGCTGCAGCGATCTCAGCTCACTATGATTGTGACCCACCATTGTTTTCGCATCCTTTGTTCAAGCAGTTTCTTAGAGGGGCTAAGAATATAAGACCCCCACGTAGGGCTCCTACTCCTGCTTGGGATCTCAATTTTGTGTTGGAAAAACTTACTCTACAACCTTTTGAGCCTGCGGCTACTGCTGAATTGAAATATTTGTCATGGAAGACTGCTTTTTTGTTGGCTATTACTTCTGCAAGAAGGGTGTCTGAGTTGCAGGCCCTTATGGCAGTCGAGCCCTTTTTGATTTTCCATAAGGATAGGGTATCATTACGTACTAATCCTTCCTTTATGCCTAAGGTGGTTTCTAGTGTGGCTTTAAACCAAACTATTCATTTGCCTACCTTTTATGCAGACCCCCAAAATAAAGGGGAAAAGATTTTGCATACTTTAGATGTACACAGGCAATTGCGCTATTACTTAAGCAGGACTAAGGATTTTAGGCAGTCTCAGCAGTTGTTTGTTTCTTTTGCTTTGAGTTCGCAGGGCAAGCCTGTGTCAAAACAAACTATTTCTAGGTGGATTGGCTTTTGCATTGCATTTTGTTATTCCCATCATGGCAAGGAGGTTCCAGCTGGGATTAGGCCTCATTCCACTAAGGCTACTGCCACTTCAACAGCATTTCTACGGGGGGTGGCAACTAAGGATATTTTGGAAGCAGCTACTTGGAGTTCAGTGCATACTTTCTCTAAGCATTATCACCTTCCTATCTACTCTAAGTCTAGGGCTGGTTTTGCCACAGCTGTTTTGCAAGGCATGTTGTCAGCTCCTGCTTCTTTATGATTTGCCAGCCTCCCTTACCTCTGCTTTGGGATTCTACCCAATAGTAAGGACTGCAGCAATGGAAGGCGAAGAACATAGTACAGTTTTGTACCTACCATAAATGTAGATGTTCGAGGATTCCATTGCTGCAGTCCAATTTACCCTCCCTCCTTCCCCTCTGTGTTTAGGGGTGGTTGTGTAGGTGATTTACCTGCTTATATTTTTGTATATATTGTTCATGTTTTGGTGCAGGTATTTTGGGCCTTGTCTTTTTAGGGTCTTCTGACATCTGGGGCAAGAAAAGACTGAGGATATGACGCCGGTCATGCGCATTAGTACCCTGACGTACTGACGTCAGTCTAATGCGCCCTGACCGACGTCAGCCTTATACTCTGGTATTCGGGCCGACTGGATGCGGACTATACCCAATAGTAAGGACTGCAGCAATGGAATCCTCGAACATCTACATTTATGGTAGGTACAAAACTGTACTTTTCTGCTGCTGTTTGTTTTGCAGATGTGCAAGAGATCCATCAGAGCTGAATCTGCGGAAGCCTTAAATGCCTGGCATAGATTGCCTCTCAGTAACCTGTAGTAGACTGAGTAGAGAGATAGGGTCATAAGGCAATCTGTGTAGGACAGGATGTTCAAACCCTGGCTTCTTCTGGTAAGGAACTTTTGAGGATATTTCAGCTGTTGCAAGTGACTGGTTAGATACATGCAAAGGGGGGCATTGTACTCAGTGATGGGTCTGACAAAGGATAAGTAGGGTGGTACTGTAGCTTCCTTGGACCTGGATGCCGTATTCTTGTTTATGAGATGGGCAACATAAAATGATTTTCTTACTATCTTGGCTATGTGTTGGGTAAAAGCCAGACTACTGTTTACATATGTTCCCAGATCCCCTAACTGTCAGGTCAACACTTGGGGTGTTTTATCGCTGGAGTAATTAGTTTGGATGAATGATTTCCCAAAGGACAATATGCATTTCTTTGCATTACGTTTTAATCCATGGCTTTGGTACCAGGCATTTGTTTGTGTCAGACCCTCTTATAGGATGTTGGTGTCATGGGGGAATCTATGATAGCTGCTATTTTACAGTCATCTGCAAACTTGGGGATCCAAAGGCCTTTGACATTAGCCTTGACTTCTGAGAAGTAGATAGCAAACAGGAGAGGGCCTAAATCCACTGGTGGTTGGTGTTCTGGTGGAAATGGTCTCACCATTCCTGACTTCTTGGGTCCTATCTTTGAGCAAGCCAGCCAGCAATCTGGCAAGTTATGTAGGGATTTATGCCTCGTTGAGTGGGGTGTTGTATCAAACACCTTTGCTAGGTCAAGGTAGGTGGTGTGCACCATTTACCCCTCATCCATAGCCTTGGTGACTCTCACAAAGATGTCTACCAGGTTGAGTAGGCAAGACCTTTCCTTAACAAAGCCAACTGGGATGGTTCCAGTGTCTGTAGGTTGCCAATGTTATTGTTGATCATTTTCATGAAAATTCATTCCATGGTTTTGCATATTCGACTTGTCAGACTGATGGGTCTGTAGTTCAGTTGACGATCCACTCTAATGAAAGAGGGATGGCCCTTGTGGCCCTCCATTCACTTCACATGTGATCTGTTTGAGACTATGGTCAGAGGGTGCCTCAAGTAGTCCTGCTAGGACATGTTTTAGGCTATTTACGATGCAACCGAGGATATTGTTGGGGCCCACTGAAGCAGTGCTTTTGTTATTGGCAAGCGCCAGTTAGATCTGGTCCTTGTTCATAGTTGGGGGGATATGTTAGAAGGGATTTTACAGGGGGAAGTGGAGGGAGTGGCTGTTGAAGTTAGAGCTAAATTTATCAACCAGTAGATTTGCTATGTTACCGAGGTAAGTGAAGGATGTGCCATTTATCACCAGTTCTGCACACTACTAAGTGTTACCTTTAAGATTCATGACATAGCTGAAGAAGGCTTTGTGATTGTCCTTAGCCTAGGAGGCTATCCTGTCCTTAGTTTCTTGTTTTGTTGAATCAGGGACTCTTGTATCTGTGAGAATTACTCTTTCTGATTTTGGCCATGACTTTTTTTCTTTTGGTATGTACCCTGTTAAGGATATCGATTCCACTAGTGGGATTTGTTTTTTGTGTTAGATCTGGGCTTCTGATAGGTACGGTAGCCTCAATGCAGCCATTCTACTTGTTTGTACATGGGTTCTATAAATAGTTCTACATAGGTAGCTGTGTGCTTGAGGTTTGGGGGAGCCATGAATTTTGACAAATTGTCTCTTAATAAGATATAGTTTGCTTTAGAATAGTTCCTTTTAGAGGTTTAGTTGGATTTTCCAGGTTGATTTTTATTTTGAGGGAGACTGCTTTGTGGTCTGACTTCACCAATGAGGATGTGAAACAGGGGGTGTAATGCTCTAGCATGTTGGTGAGTACTAGGTCCAGTAGGTCTGATCCTCTAATTGGATTGTGCACTATTTGGTCCAGGGTGTTTGTGTTAAAAAAGTTCAGGAAACATTCCTGTGCGTTAGACACAATGTACTTTTCCCAGTCTGTAGAAGGGTAGTTAGTCTCACATGAATAGGGTGTTTGGTTGGATGCTAAGCACCTCTTGTAAGTTTAGTTAAGAGTTGTGGGCTTTGTTGGTCATAAAGGCTTACCTGTTGATGGCCAGGACATGGTAAGAAACCTTGTCTATAAAGGCTTGACTGTAGATGAACTCCAGAGCATCATCCTGTTTAGCCTTCCAGGAGTTGTATTTGTTGCTAACATAGATTGAGACACCTCCATCTGTATTCCTTGTCTGTGTTGCTGATGGTATAAATATATGGAAGCCTTGCACCGCCGGACTACTTTCTGTTGCTTGTAGTCTTGGTAACAGTACAGATGTCTACATCCTCCAGAGTGAGGACAGCTTGTAATGTTTGGAGTTTCTTGTTTAGGCTCCTAGCATTGAGCAATAACACCTTAAGGTTGCTTTGATTTTTTTGTGCTATGTTGGTAGTTTTGTCATTTTGCCATTACTTATAAAAGGCTCTAAGAGGGTGGATAAAGTTTTAGCCAATATCTGAAAGCCCAGGGGGATATAGGTGCAGACCTTCCTTGGCAAATCATCATCATCTGTTGACCATGTCCTCCCATGCTGATAAATATTGGACTACCCTGGCGTGACACCGATGTATGCCAGTATTAAAATCAATCATTTTCTGTTCAAACTATGACATCATCCTTGGTGAAAAGAACGCTGCTTAGTGCAAGACCCATCTGTGACACATATCCAGAGTGATCCATAATGTCTCTTTTCATATAGTCTGGTGAGGTAATACTCGGGTCATTTACACTCACATGAAGTATGCTAGAATCATATTGGTACCTGTGGTTCAAGGACTTGAGTGCGTGTGTGATGTTGTGGATCCCAGCTCCATGTAGACAACTGACTGTTGTCTTCTCCTTGTCCAACTTGGTGAGAGGGACATCTTTGTGTGTTATACAATAGAATCTTCTATGACAAGAGTACTAGGCAAAGTGTTTACTTGCCTTATGGGCTTTGTTCTTGAGGGATCATTGGGTATAGACTTGTGTGCGGTGATAGGTGTTGCTTTTAGTTTGTGCTTTTGTGATTATTGAGGATGGGTATGATGGCTTAGGCAGTCTTTGAGGTTTGGAAAGGTTTCTTTTAAGTGCCTCAGCATAAGAAGGTCTTTGTGTATGGTGAGCAATATGTGTGAAGGATGCGTTTCTGTTCTTGACAGCCTTGTTTGTAACTGATGTTTTTGCCTATAATGAAGCTGTATATATACATTTCTTGCATACTGTATTGGTTTCTTTTAAGGACTAAAAAGTTGTCTTGAGTACATGAGATGGTTGCCACATTGTCTCATGATGCCCATATTTACCAAGCAGTTTCATTACCTGTATTAGGGTTAGACTATTATGGTTTATGGACTTGGTTTTACAGGCATCACCTGAGTGGGGTCTAGTGTTAAGGCTCTGTGTTAGTGCAGCTTTCACTCTAATGACTCCCCTAAACTTAGCTCCATGCAGACCCTTTCTGTGTAAGATGTTAAAGTCAAGTACTAGCTTTGTAGGTTTGCTACTGTACAGGTACTGCTAACTGCTACTGCTCAAAGGACAACTCCATGCAAATACTCTTTATTTATTGCAGATAGAAAAAAGCTGAAAACTAACTCTTGTGTCATCTGGCCAATAAATGGCTACAGTTTGAGATCCCAGGAGTGCTTCCCAACTCCGAGAGACCAGGTAAGCAGCTACTCCACAAGATGGTTGATCCTGAAACAACTTAATGTAAAAGCACGGTAAATATCGTTCTCAAGTTCAAATTAACACCAAACAACTAAGTTCATAAAAAGCCCTCTGGCAGATGAAACGGTCTCACTTTAAGCCTTCCAGTTTGGTTCCCAACTCTGACAGACCAGGCTTCCTTTCTACTGCCACCAGAGTAGCAGGGCCAGTCTTCTTAATGTAAAACCACACGCTATTTAGCCAAAAGTGTAAAGGTGTCAGAAGCAAATCAAATAATTAGCTACAACAAGTAATTCTTAAATTTAAGCCAACCTGTGTGTTTTCCAACTAGAAAACACTGACGTTGAGAAAATCCTTTAATAATAACAGCAAAGCTTTTGGGACTAAACCCTTCTTCAATACTACAAACATTTCAAAAATCAAAGCAGTTAAATTTAAATAGGAGCCCAAACCATCACATGATCGCAGCCAGCCAACCATGCGGTGGAAGCAATTAAATGACAAAATTGGAATAAATAATTAAAAGAAATTAAAAATTTACTGGTAACCACAAGTAGCACAAAACACCAAAAATCACTGCTCCGGCACTATTAAGGCTGTCCTTGTTAGATCCTCTTCAAATTCTTACTTCACCTTGTATATAACCATCAATGTATACCATCAACGAGACGAGGAAGATTTCTGCAGTTTAATGTTAAAATCCAAAAACAAAATCCATAAACCAAAAACACATAGATTAAGCGCTTTCGTCTCCTTTACGGAGACTTCATCAGAAATTTAAAATTTAGTATATTGTAACCTCACTAAAATTGGTTTTAGAGTTTTAGTTAGGTTACAATATACTAAATTTTAAATTTTGGATTTTATGTACTGTTTCTTTTAATTATTTATTCCAATTTTGTTATTTAATTGCTTCCACCGCAGGGTTGGCTGGCTGCGATCATGTGATGGTTTTTGGCTCCTATTTAAATTTAACTGCTTTGATTTTTGAAATGTTTGTAGTATTGAAGAAGGGTTTAGTCCCGAAAGCTTTACTGTTATTATTAAGGAATTTTCTCAATGTCATTGTTTTCTTTGGCATATTCCTTTTCGTTTTACAGCAGAAATTCTGTTTTGTTCATCTGTTTTCCAACTAGGACAGACCCTAGGCTACCTTAGTACTATTAGAGTAGCAGTCTCAGTGTTCTTAATGTAAAAACACATTTTGGTTTACCAAAACTAAAATTGTATCGACTGTCTACAACAACTAATCATCACTTTAATCCCCCCACCCAGCACCTTTCTACTGTCACTGGAATTACAGGCTCAATTTTCTTAGTATAAAAAACACACTTTAGTTAGCCAAAAGTGAAAAGGTATCAGAAACAAATCAAACAACTAGCTACAAGTAATTCTCATTTAAGCCTACTTATGTGTATTCTAACCCAAACAGATCAGGCTACCTTTTTTACTGACACTAGAAATTCAATCCAGTCTCCTTAATGTAAAAACACAGTTTAGTTGTCCACAAGTGAAAAGGTACCAGAAACAAATCTAACAATTATTTCCAAATAATTACAAGGCAACTTAAAGGCAGATAAACTCGTAATGACACACTTTAAGGCAATTTCAGAGTACATTAACAGTCTATGGAAGGACCTTCCCAGGTTCTTCTGCGAGTAAGCAGAAAGCTGAGTGGAGGAGATTAGACTGGGTGGAGCTTCTAGGGCCAAGTATACAGAAGATGAGAGTAGGAGGAGCTTCCAAGGCCAGATATACAGCAGGGGAGGGCAGCTTAGAAGCCTCCAGATTTAAAAGCATAACAGGAAAAGGGAGTGTAGGGAGCAAATTCAGAAGAGAGAGTAAAAATGCAATAAAATGACAACCCACTCCGAATACCTAGCCACAGCACAAATTCACTTAGAAAGCACTGCAAACTATAACAATGCCTTAAATGAATAGCTTTAACTGGTTTAAATGGTAAAGTAAGTGCAATATTTTAAATGTACTTCCCTGGATGCACTGTTTTCAAACTTCCAGCAGTCCCAAGACTAGGATGGCTGACTGGTTGTGTAACATAAAATTCTAGGGGGGGGGGATTAATTACTACAAGCTCTTGTTACAACTTATACAACTGGTCAAAGCTCACTATTTGTTTTAAGTTTGAAAACTGACTACAACACAGAATTTAATGCTAATAATCCATTTAAGAAACAGTCACCAAGGCCATTGATGAGGGAAAGGCAGTCCATACAGCCTACCTTGACCTGGCAAAGGCCTTCGACACAATACCCCACTCAGGTATCATCGAAAAACTCATCAGCTTGAATGTAAACCCATACATCACAAGATGGGTTGCAAACTGGCTAAGTGACAGAACCCACAGGGTCAGAGTTGCTGGAGCCATGTCAGACTCAAAGCCTGTCACAAGTGGTGTCCCACAGGGCTCAGTCCTGGGTCCACTCTTGTTCGGCATCTACTTTTCTGAAGTACAAGCAAACACAGGAGGGTTATGGCTGACAAAGTTTGCAGATGTCTGCAAACTGGGCCATAGTCGAAAACACATCTGACACAGACATCCTTCAGAAGGGCCTCACAGAAACGGATAACTGGTGCCAGAGCCATGGCCTAAAGTTAAATGCCAAGAAATGCATAGTCATACCCTTCAGGAAAAACAAGGTTACCCCTAGCTACCATATAGGTGGCAATCCACTGAGCACAGAAGAAGTCATCAGGGATCTGGGGACCCAGGTTGACAGTAGCCTTTCGTTTGACACTCATGTTGCTAAAGTAGTTAGGAAAACCTTCTACATTGCCCACCTGATCATGAAGGGATTCACATCTAGATCAAGGGAGGTCATCGTCCCCCTGTACTCATCACTCATAAGATCTATGATTGAGTACAATGCCCCATTCAGAATGTATCTGACCCGACACCTGCAGCAGCTGGAAAGGCCCCAAAAGTTCCTCACCAAAAGGATAAAGGGTCTCAAAAATATGTCTTATGCTGCCCGACTGAAAGAACTCCAGCTCTATTCAGTCTCATACCGCTTGCTCAGAGGTGACCTGTGCCTGACATATAAGGCCATGTCAAACCCTGATTTGATGAATATGCTTCACCTCAAAAAATCTAGATCCCTCAGAACCACAATGGCGGGAGACTTAAACCTTGACACGGTTATTAATAGAACGTGCTGGAGGGACAGATTCATCACCCAGAGACTCCCTATGCTGTGGAACAAAATCCCGGTACATGTGAGGCAGAGCACCTCGCTGGCCTTGTTCAAGAGGAATCTTGACCAATGGATGGGGGATCGCAGATATACCCCAGGGATTACTTCAGTGTCACTGCTTGACAGAGGCACAGCAAAATAATGGGCATAGTTTTATTCAAACTAAAGGGGTGGTGAAAGCCAAATAACTATGGGCTAGGCTTATAAATGCCCTTGGGCAGATAGCCTAGTATGAACCTATGAACCTATGAACCTATAAATAGCAATGGATACTGTTTGAAAAGTGAGTAAAACACAGAATTAGATGAGTAGTGCTGATAATCCACTTGAGTGCAGAGAAATACCAATAGATACTGTAAAACTGAAATCAATTCATAGCTGTAGCTTCATATTCAGGAGAGAGAGTAAAAATGTAATAAAATGACAGCCAATTCAGAACACCTAGCCACAGCACAGAAAGCAATTGAAATAGTTTTAAATTCAGATGAAGAACAAACACAGCACACAAAACTGGTTTAAATGTTATGAAAGTGCAATATTTTATATGTAGATCAACTGTACTTCCCTGGATGTAAAATGTAGTCCAAATGCCTTGTTTTCTGGTTTCCATGGTTCCAGCAGTCTCAAGACTAAAATGTCTGGCTACTTGTGTAATGCCCACACAGGTCTGCTGCAGAGTACTTATAGCACAGTGTTTTCCATCTGGTTGTTCTTTGTCTAACTGTCCAACTACTTACAGTTGCTTACCTCATTAGCCTCCCATCACAGAATGTCTGCATATCAGTTTATGTAAATGTCTTGTAAAAGAGTGTAAATATTTGATTTTTTTCCATTTGTGTGTCTTTGCAATGGGCCATTGCCATCCTTTATCTGTGTGATGTCCCTGCATTGGCCCAGTAATCCAGGAGCCTCAATCCTCAGCACTGGCAACAGTGAGGGATGTACACAATGGGAGGATGACAAGTACACAAACACAGTAAAGTACAGTTTCCCTTAAGAGCACACAGAGGTCACAGTCAGCCTGGGGCTGGTTTATCCCTCTTTCTCCAGGTCCCCAGTAAGACTCCCCCTGGCACAGCTATAGGGTTAAGATCTCAGCTGAGTGGCCAAGCTAAGATCTCCAGCACCCTCTCTGTCAAACCAGTGCTTTGTATCCCTGTCCAAGTAGCTCACACACACACACACACACACTTACTTTGAGATTTGATTTATATACAAACGTGCACACACCTGGGGAAGGCTGGCACAGGTTTACTAGCTATGCCCCCTTTTGCCCAAACTATAAGGTAGTTATCACTGCAACCAGCCAGCTCTTTAACAGCTACTTTAGGGCCCTTAGCAAGGGCGACCAATCCTACTGTATTATCCAAATGGTAAGTGTGACCAAGAGCAAGACTGTTTAGGAGTGGCCTATACAGTTTCACCAAATACATATGCCAGTACACTAAGAGCTTAAATATGTCTCACAAATGCCAGCCATAAAGATAGGTTTAAATATATTTAATAATAAATAATAAAAGAATAAGACAATACTCAAACAACACAGCAACTGCAGAGTTTAAAATCACAGGAAATATTTTAAAACAACATTGCCGGACAGTCTCAAATACAGAAAAAATCAAAAGTAATCTTTACTATATTCCTGTCTATATCTAAGAGAAATTACTTTTCCCTAGTTACTTACTTAGCAAGGCAAGTTCGGATGAGTGGATGTTTCTAGGTCCAAGACAAGATACAAAATGCACAGTCTTTCTCTGAGAGAGTTCTTAAATTACTATCAAACATTACTGCTGAGTCAGCTTGGAAGACATCACTTTGTCAGCTGTCTTAAGTTCCCAGGATAACAGATAACATAATTTTAGACATGTTTGTGTGAGAGGTGCATCTCTCTCAAATGTGCAGGTGTTAGGAAGTCACAGAGCAATAAAACACTTTACATTTTAAACATAGTAAATACATCTCTCCAAGACAATAGAAGTTCTAGCTCTAGACATCCTGTCTTCTTGCTGCATTAACCAACTTATAGCACATCGTAAAGCACTTAATTTCAGTTTATTTTCTTGAAGTTGTTTAAGTTAATCTTCTGTGTTCCAGCAGGGTATGCTGTGGTTACATTCTTGAAACTCAGTACATAACATACAGTTCTGTATAAATCATAGCAATATTCACAAATGATATAAAATTATTTACAAAATTCCTGATAGCTGGGCTGGCAGTGTCACAATCTGTATCTTGGGTTATAGTCTGTGTTATGGTTGAAAAAGGTCCATCAAGATCCTTCCCACTTGCCAAGCAGCCAAGTAAATACATTAAAACAATGCTGATAATTTAATTTGAATAGCAGATTATTTTATTTAATGCAACTGTGTTTTGCAACTGTCTTAACAGGAGATTGCAGATTTAAAGGATGCAAAACAGTTGCTGATTCAACAAAAGTTAGAACAGCAGAACAAAGTGGATGCTATGAATTCAGCTTTAGAGCAAGAGAAGAAAAATAATCAAGTAAAGCAGGACAGTTTAAACAGAAAGCATGAAGAAGTGATGAAAACACAGGCAGAAATCCAGTCAAGACTGGTAAGTAGATTTTAAACTGCTTCTGCTGATTTAGAAGTTCGCCATACTTTGGTACTTTGGAGAATGCTTGATGTACTCAGTGGGTGTTTGCTAGATGTTGCTTAACTTAGTAAATAATTGTTATGGCAGCATTTAATTTGTGTTATTTCTCAAATGTAAAGTTAATTTAAAATTACAGTCTTTAAGTACTGCAGTCATAAAGTCTGCTTTGCTTTCATACTCTTATATGGACAGATGTTTCAAAGGAGTACAGACTTGAAATTTCTGCTGAAGAAAATTGCAAATCACTAACTACAGAATTCCTTTCTGATTTTTACTAGGTTGACTATTTCTTTTCCTTCAGCCAGAATTCATTCTTTTTCAGCAGAACCCCACATGTGAGGATGTCTAGACACCTTGCCAGTGCATGTTATGTCATGTAAACACGCAAGCATACTTGTCCTGAGGGCCTCAACCCAACTGCCACCATTTATTGACATTTGCAGAATTTGAATCTTGATCCTTGCCATCTTTGGTAAATTCTTGCATTTCCATGCTTGAGCAGATTGTCAGCTAAGACCTGCACCCGTATAGCCTGTACAATCGAAAGGAAGAGAACAGCATCGATAACTGACACAAATGCCAGTGATTCCATCAGCAACACGATAGTGAAGGCTGGAAAAGTTGTTAATCCACGGGACAAAGATGTCAGTAGCTGAAAACTCTTCAAATGGTGATCAGTGGGAAGGTTGTAGCCGCAAGCCTATGTCAGAGTTTTGGCTTAAGCTCAAAGGCCAGGAAGAAGCCTGAGCCTGCTGAGCATCATAAGTGCACTGTCACTGTCACCCTTCCAAAGCTCTTCATGTAATGAGGTCTTTCTCATTTAGCAAAGACTTGAATCTGAACTTATCCTGTGCCTTAGATGAGGATATTAGGCATAGGGAAGCACCCTCAGATGCCACCATGATAGGCATCCCAAAGTTTTTACATTGCCTCACTTCTGTCTGATGAGCTTAGAGCCCTTTATTGACTTACATTATCCCAGGTATCAGTTACTAATACGTGATTAGAGGTATTCCATACTGGTAGTCATATTTTATGACTTCAGCCTTCAGTCGTATGTGGACCAGTATGGTCTGAATGAGGAGGATCCTTCTTGGTCATCACATACACTAAGCCTGTGCCTCAGGGCATTGACATCAGACAGTTATTTGATATCTGGTGGGAACTTAAGATGCGTATGCTCGATCACACTATTAAGTCTGGTCTGAAGCCTTGCCAGTTCTAGTGCAGGCCTGTGTTTGCAATGTGCCACCTTTGGCTAGCACATGATTCAGTGCCACTTTGCAATTCCCTGCTGCCTAGCAGCAGTCTCACACACTAGCCATCTTACAAAGTAGTGCCAATGGGCAGCAGAAGTCATGGTGCATTCTTACCTTCTGGATTCTTCGAGTATTAAGAGGATCCTGAGATCAATTTCTCTGAAATTAGCAATGGTAATGAGGCCACAGTGGCCTGTCCACTTCATCTTTGGATCGTCTCTCCTTTGGTATGCCATTAGGCTGATCAGGAGGGTTTTGGACTGGCCTCTTGATGAGGGTTCTTGGATTATCCGTCTCATGGAGTCATTTTAGCAACTTGAATGTACTCTAATTATAACATTTTAGTCTGAAAAAGGCCAGTAGGGCGGCCACGGTGGTGCAGCGGTTAGCGCTGTCACCTCACAGCAAGATGTTTTCCGGTTCGATCCTCGGTTGGGGTGCCTTCTGTGCGGAGTCTGCATGTCCTCCCTGTGGTCGCGTGGGTTTCCTCTCACATTCCCAAGACATGCTGTAGGTGGATTGGGCACACTAAATTGGCCCTAGGCGTGAGTGCGTGCATGTGTGTGCCTTCTGTGGAAGGTTGGGTGCCGGGCTGGCAACTCGACACCATAAAACTCCACTGCCAATCATGAGTGGACGGTGATCTGCTGTGGCGACCCCTAACCAGGAAAACCTGAAATAAGAAGAAGAAGATGAAGAAGTCTGAAAAAGGCCAGTGTCCTTTACAACATACTGCCAGAGTGGATAGCTTACCTTACTAAGCATCCTAATTGTGAATTCCTGTGCTTTCCTTTCATTCTAACAAAAGTCCCATAGACCACAACATTTTACCAGCCTGACACTGGATAAGGTGTTCAGAGCTTTGGACATGTGTGAAAAGAGGGTTTACTCCTCTGCCACTTTGAAGATTAGGGCAATCAACTCTTCATCACATGTTCCAGATGCACCTCATGAAGAATGTGCTACATAAGACTTCCCAGAGTCTTGGTTCAGGGTGATGTTGATTAGAGCTCCCCTCCATGGTGGAGTATAATTTGTCTTGGTGTAATTTTTGACTATGCTGACACAGCGGTAAGGCAGTAGACTCAAGTGTGTGCTTGCACAATACCATAGTGGAGTATCATTTGTTCTGGTGTAATCTTTGACTTTGCTGACACAGTGGTAGGACAGTAGACTCAAGTACGTGCTTGCATAGCATAGTATCACATTGCATGGCTGAAATATCTCCCTTTAAAGAAGAACTTAGAGAAAATATTATGGACTCCCATTTTTTGGGATATACTAGTTGGCCATGTTTCACCCTGGTTGATGTCTTGATGAAATGCTTTCACCTCTGAAAGGCCTTTATGAAGCCCCCTCCTCTTACAGCTTCTGTTCCTTCCTGTGTAAAGCATAGCTGTCACTTAAAGGGAAGGAGTTTCATTGATGTCTGAGGAATGCCCTTAAGTGTCACTTAGTCTTGCCCTTGTACTGCTGGCCGAGTTACCTTCTGTGGTGAGTTCTCATTGGGTTTACAATAGTCCTTACTGTAGTATAGGACTGCCCATGGTGGTGGAGCTATGTTCTGGTTTGGTCTGACTTATAAAGCCATCAGAAGAGAACACTAGAACACTAGTTTCTAGATATGGTCACATTTAGATACATCCTATAGCTCACAGATCCTCCTCCACAGAGGATTTCACCAGGAAGGTCAGGCCATATCACCTGGACACTTGGGAAAGGCCTAGAATGTACTGCTGAAAAGGTCCTTGAAGGCTGTCCCAGTGTAGTAGGAGGATTTACTCCTGGCCTTTCCTGGTTTTGAAGGGAGTAAACAAATTCCATCCATTTTTGTACGTAAATGATTTTAACCAGTTTAGCTGGCACATTCAGTTCCAATTGGCCTGTTTACAGGAGATCATGCCTTGGCTGCTAGAGAGAGAGTATAGGTAGTTTTGCTGGGCAGGATGGATGTCTGTGGGTATCTTGGGTCCACACAGGAGACTCCTGTGATTTGATGTTGGTATGCATCACTTTCAGTGTAGTATGCTGTTGTTTGGGCTTTCTTTACCTTTAGAGTGTGACCTTGTTATCCAAAGGGATCCATTTTTATTCCTTGATGCACACATATTCGACACTAAAAAGAACAAATAACAAAGAGTAGTTGTAAAAGGAAAAGAGTGAAAATCATAAGTTACTCTGTGTTTTAAAATTTTTAAGGGAGTTTTCTCTCTCCCTCATCCCACAACATGGAGGGTTGCATTTCCCATATTCCTGCTACTTCTCTATAGTACATCTAAGACCACTGCACCTCAGAGTAAGGAGAATTCTTGCAATTTAGTGTTCACACTTTGTAATGTTGAATGTATGTACATCTGAAGTCGGCCTTACAAAAGGGTTTGCTGGTGTTCATGTACTTGGATGTCTGCCTCCTAGTGGCTCTGTCAGAAGAAATCCCAGAGAGAATCCTCATGTGGCTACTTTCATAGGTCTCCAAGTTTCACCAGAAAATTGGATGAAGTCCTCTCTGACCCTGAAGTAGAGAAAGTGTTTAATTGGGGTGTAATTGCACACTCTCCAATGTCAGTCATTCTTATCCCTGCCCTCTGAGTAAGGTCAAAGTGTAGTTTATGGATGTGGACTCTTCTGTGCATTCTGGGCTTGATGATGGCCACAGTGTTGCAGTGGAGTATGATGTCAGTAGCTTCAAAGCAATCATGGATTCTTGGCTGATCTCTAGGCATCAGGCCTACTCTCTCTGAGCTCCAGAGTGGCGGACAGTGATCACCAGTGTTTTAAAAGTCTTTCAATTTTGCTGCCAAAGCTATTGCAGATGTTGAAGACGAGCTCTTCACATGGAAGCTGGGGGTGACCTAGACTCTTAAATTATGCAGCGACTGTGGTCTCCTCTGGAGAGGGCTCCCCATATCACTCAGATTGCACTCACACAAGTGCTTCTAACCTTTATGCCTCTGGAGAAGTAGCTACTTCCATATAAACCAGCAAAGGGAATCAAGTTTGTGGCCCCTGTACAGGGAAAAAGTGCTCTTCTGACATTGGACCTTAGATGTTGGTATCCTTCTGTCAGTACTTCACATTAAAGAAGGAAGTGATCATGCTGGTGGATGCCCGAGAATATAAACTTGATTCATATCAACTCCCTGATGACAAAAAAGGGCATGTGTTCAAGCGGTAGAGTCCCTTCTAATGCTGAGAAACATCCTAATCCTACTCAGTTATAGCCCCTCATGACTGAGACACACCCAACTCCATATCAAGTCCTGGTATTTGGTAAAGATACCCATATTCCAGAATACTTGCTAGTAAAAGTCGTTGATGCTGCGAGGAAGCCATCCACTTGGCAGGGTTATGCCTTCAGTTTAAAAATGTTTGTTCTCAAATTATGCAGAGCAAGACCCCATACCACTCCAGAGAATTAGTAAATAAATGCCTCTGGATGTGCTTTGGGCATATGCATGATCTGGATCTCAGTATTCCACGGTCAGAGCCTTGTTTGTCATCATCATCATCAATCCCCTTTTTCCTATTTTTTTTAGTGTTCACATTTTGTTTGGGTGTTGTGTTATCTGTTGCCATCTCTTCTGATTCAGTACCACTTTCCTATCTTCTTCAACAGTCATGCCTGACTGCCACAGGGTTTCTCTCTCACAATCCATTCATCTCTTTGCTGGTTGCCATAGTTTTCTCTTGCCTTCTTCCTGTCTGTCCCAAATTATCTTCACCAGATTGTCGTCTTCATTTCTGGGCATGTACCCAAACCACCGTAATCTGTTTTCCTTGGCCTTTACTACACTTGGAGATACTTTGGCTTCTGCTTTGATATCTTCCTTTCTTTGTCTGTCCCACAGCGTGCATCCCACATCCAGTCTCTGGCAAATTTCTTTCACTTCTCATGTCCTCAATTACTCTGCCTTTATTGCCCAGGTTTCTGTACCATACAGTAGTACTGGTCACACTGTGTTTTATACACCTTACATTTCAGCATCTTTAGCATTTTTCTTTCACATTCTATCTCTGCCACTCTGTGCCAGTTGGCAGTGGCCCCTCTGATTCTAGCTTTGACTTCTTATTAAGACTTCCCTTCTCAGCTGTCCCTCCCAGATACTTAAGCCTTTAACATGTTGCACTGTTTGCTCTTCTGTCTTAATCTTCAACTTCTTCTGATTTCTTCCTGCTGCTGCCATAACGACGGTCTTCTCTGTACTAAGTTTAATCCCATATGCCTTCAGTTTTGCCTTTCAGTCTCCCTGATGTACTAAATTTCCTGTTTTGAGACTACTTGTAGTGCCATATTGTCTTAATGATACGTCCCTTCTGACCTGTTTGCAGATATAGTTCATTACCAGTATGAAGAGAACTGGGCTTGGAATTGAACCTTGATGCATACCCATTTCCAGTGGGAACCCTTCTGCGAGTCCAAACATTGTTTGTACTTGTAACAGGGTCCTTTTACATAGCCTGCACTAGTTGTATAAATTTTTCTAGGAATTTGAACCTTCATAGCACTGCCCAAACCAGCTTATTGGAACATTGCCGTACACTTTCTACAAGTGTGGGACTATTCAGTTGGACTCCTGCTTTATCTCCAGCTTCTTCTTCACTATCTGTCTCACTACAAACATCAGATTGGTTGTGCTGCATCCTGCTCTGAATCTGGACTGCTGATCTCTCGTCTTATTTCTTACTATGCTGTGTATTCACTTATGAGTCACCCTCTCTAGAACTTTCTTGTAGCGTAACAGAGTTGTTTATGTCCCTGTTGTTCTTGTATACTAGCAGTAGAATGCTTATTCACTATTCATCTAGAATAAGTCTTTCCCTCCATGCTGCAATGAGTACCCTCAGGGACCGTTTCTTACTTAACAAGCACATTTTGTTTATACCTGCCATGACTACATTTATGCCTGCTGCTTTCTCTGGCATCATTTTCCTTAGTGCACTTTGTACTACTTTTAGGATAGGTGGTTCTTCCTTTTTCATCATAGGCTGTGCATGGGGCAGTACAGCTTCTGTGTGGTTTTCTTTCAGAAACTGTTGGAAGTACTCCTTCCTTCAGCCTTTGATGTCCTGTGTACTGATGAGCAGATTGTTGCTGGCATCCCTTATAAAAGGTATCTAATGACTATCCTCATTTTTCTGTCTTTGCCATGCAACCTAATAGAATGACTTTATGCCAGCTGCTGAAATCGGTTTCCATTGAATCTGATGTGATTTATGTGATGCCTTGCTCTGTCATCGTGACTGTTCCCTTAGCCTGTTTGTTATTCAACCAGCATGCCTTCTTAGCCCAGTTAGTCTTTTATATCTCTTGTGTACTTCTGTCTTTGAATAACTTTATTTGCATCACCAGGTTTCTTTATATACTTTATTTCCATAGCAGGTTCGGACGCATATCTTTTTACACATGCTGTTTTTGAGATATTGCCATATATTGACTCCACCTATTTCTTCTCCCTGAGGTGGTAGAGCCATTAATAATTTCATAGAATGCCTGTACTTTCACTGTAATCAACCTCCAGGTCTTCAACCTAATCTCGGTTTTCCTTATCTGACTACTACTTGTAGCTGATTGTGGCCACCAGTGGTTTATGCTAAGGCAAACAGTTTCACTATGACTGATTTTGAAATCTGTTATTCTACCCCAGTGTCTTTCCTTCACTAGTGCCTGAGTTGCATGTTGACCATTGTTGCATGTGATCTTGTGACTGTGTCTATTGGTGAATCATGTGGTAGCCACCATCAAACGATTTGCCAGACAGAATTCTAGAACTGCTTCTTATTTATTCCTGTTGCCCCTCCCATGTTAATCCAAGCAGTCATCATATCTTGTTCTGCCTGTCTCAATATGAGCATTCAGGTCCTCCATTTTCAGCACCAACTCATATACTTCATCTTGTTGGTCCTGCAACTACTGCCTGAATCCAAATTTTTCCTCACCATCACAATCTTGCTGTGGGTTGTATGCTAAGGTTATGAATGCTAACCTATCTTTACAGTGGAATATGTTTGCTATGATTATGTCACTAGTGCTGATGACATCCCTCACTGTCTTCAGGAGGCTGTTTCAATGGAATTCCCACAGAATTTCTAGAATGTCCTCCCCCTGGTTAGTAGACTGTACATCCCACGCCAAGTGACTTTACTACACTGCCCTTCGTCATTTAAACTTTTCACTGTGCTCTTTTGAGAACATGAAGTTAACTGTTAAACGGCCCTCTTCAGAGGTTAAAGGATCTCTAAATTCTGTAATAGTGTCTGCTTCTCAGGTAACTGAACACTCTGAAAATTCTGGATGCTATATCCAGAGCAACTATTACTGGGTCAGTCATGAGAAGTTTTGCTTTTTTACATTTGCAAAATTTACCAGATGATGTCAGAGCTGAGATTTTATATTATCCCCTTGATAAAAAAGCATTGTTTGACCTTTTGTCTCCAGAAGCCCTTAAAAGGTCTTATGAAAGAGTAAAATTAATCCGAGAAGTAACCCAGATTTTTCAACATTCCTTTTCTAAGTTCAGCAAGAACTTTCTAATTGTGGACCTTACTATATGAAACAAAGTGAACAGTCTCAGCAAGACTCCATCAAATAAAATTTTAAAAATCAATGACAAGGAAACGCAAATAAAGAAAAAGTTAGGGGGGGGGTCTGCCAGAACAAAGGACAGCCCAAAATGTCAGAATGTGTATTTCCCTTCAAGAGTATGCCCTCCACACACACAAATAATCCCTTAACTTTGTCCCATTGTCTAAATCTGTATTTTCTTTTGTTATATTAGAAAATCTCAGACAAATGTGTTCTGAGTATAATACAGGAAGGATATATATGGCAGTGAGAGTCCCTTCCTTCTTTTTAGACAATTCCTCCTCATCCTGTAATTCAAACTTCCCTGTTTAATTCAGTTCTGGAGGGAATGTTATTTCTAGGTGTCATAGAACAGATACCACCAGATCAGACAGGGAAAGGATTCTATTCAAGAATCTTTCTAGTGGCAAAGAGAAGGAAGTTGGAGGCCATTCCTAGACCTCTCTTTTTCTCAATGTATATATCAAAGTCTGAGAGTTCAAGATGTTGTTCCATCTAATCTCTGTTACACTTCATACATGCAGTCATTTTTTTTTGCAACATTAGACTTAAAAGATGCCCATCATCACATACTAATTTGCCAGTTGAACACAGGTAGTCCTTCAGGAATTGATCCATCTGTGGGGAACTCCTCATAGGTCTGTTTGCCTCCATTCACAACAGACAGCTAATAAAATTCTGCTACAGGATTGCTTGCAAATAGACCTTGAAGACAGATGCTTCCATGGTCGGGAATGCTCCTGTATTCCCTTCTACAGATATTCAGGGTCCTTTTAAAAATCGAGAAGGACATTCCAAAGATACTTGTGGCGACTCTCTTGTAGCCAAGGCAGCAATGGTTCTCCCTTCTCCTGTAAATGGCCAATGGCAATTACCTCAGACTTCCCCACATGGTGGACTTGCGCAAGACTGGGGTTGTTTGATAACACATCAACATGAAAATTCTTCAATTGATTTGCCTATTTAATAGAGTTTATGCACCAGATACTAAAGGAGGCTAAAAACTGCTACTAGAAAATCGTATACGAGTGGAAAATAATTTCTTTGGTGCCAAAGTAAGAACTCTAACCCTTTTAAGGCCCAGATGCCAGTGGTTCTAGAATGTGTGTGCGAGATGTTATCCTCTGGCCTTTCTTAGTCTTCTTTTAAGATTAATCTTTTGAACCACAGAATTGATTTGTGTGTGTGTATGTGTGTGTGTGTACTATGCGACCCTAGATTAATCTTTTT
This sequence comes from Protopterus annectens, assembly GCF_019279795.1. Taxonomy (NCBI): domain Eukaryota; kingdom Metazoa; phylum Chordata; order Ceratodontiformes; family Protopteridae; genus Protopterus; species Protopterus annectens. Next base: position 232,595,476 of record NC_056745.1, read on the forward strand.
GCCATCTCTTCTTGTCTGCCCTTAAATGCTCCCTTTCTGTTCTGCCTAAAGTCAGGCAGTTTTTGAAATGGGTTTTACACATAAATCTACCTAGAAAACAACTGTCTCTTTTTTTGGATCTATTCTAGAAACACTGACACCACTTCTTCCATTTGAACTTAGCTCATCAGGCTGAGTTCTTGACTTGTAAAACACTGTTATTCTTTACACTGACCTGTGCAAGTAGAGTAGCTGAGTTGCAGCTATGATGGTGAGTCAGCCTTATCCAATTTTTCACAAAGACTGAGTATTTTACAGATACTTTTATGCCTTAAGTGGTTATAGAGTTTACTTTAAGTCAAGTTGTTAATCTTGCTGTATTGTTTCCAGAACCTAATAATAAGGGAGAAAGAATATTGCATACTCTGGATGTTCATAGGCAGCTCAGATACAACTTGGACAGAGCAAAATCCTCCATGAAAGTAGAACAGCTATTTATTTCCTATGTATGTTAAGAAAAAAAAGACGAGAGTCAAAACAGACAATTTCAAAATGGTTGTGTCATGCTGTTTCTTTCTGTTATTGTCACAATAACAAGTCACTGCCAGCCAGGGTCCACCAAAGCTTTGGCTTCTTCTGAGTCTTTTTGGAAAGGGGTGGACATTTAGTGTCCTAGAGGCAGAGACTTGGTCATCTATGCATACTTTTACAAAAGATTACAAGCTGAATTCATTTTCCAGGTCCAGAACAAACTTGCTTGAACTGTTATCCAGGATTTTCAGTCTTCTTCTGCATCCCTTCTTTGTAAGTTGTGGTAGGCTAAACATACAGCTTGGGATACTACAACCCTGATCTAATGCTGAACATAGCAGATGTTCAAGTAGATCACTGTTGCAGTAGCCACTCCCTCCTTCCATCAATCCCCTTTTTAGGTTATGTTTTTTTCCAGGTGTTGATATTTTAATTTTTTTCTCCTTTTTCCCAGCTTGTATCTGACTTTCAGGGTTCTAGTCTCCATATTTCTGGGGCAAGAAAGCCCTGAAGCATTTTGAGCTCAAACCACTGACTTTATGCGTTTCTTCTTGAGCTTATCAGCAGGTAGGATGTATGAAAGGTGCCCTAAAGCTTTAAAGACCGGCTGGTGGTAATATCTTTTGCAGGATATAAACCATACAAGTTAGACTACTGCAGCAATGATCTTTTCAAACATCTACTTTTATGGTAACTGTACTTACACAAATGTAGTTTTTCTTTCTCCACCTTTTCTTTATTTCATTTTTTCTATCAATAAAATCCAAGCAGGTATTCCCAAACTATCAGATATCCTGGATTCCAATGACATGGTTATTTACAGATTGAGTCGTCCCCCTGACCTCCTTCATTTAACTGCCATAAAATGTACCCAGCAATGAATACTGAAAAGTTAAAATGTTTAATTATCGCTCCATACCTTAATCTCTTATGCGAAATATAAAAACCTGAATTTGTACGCCCTAATTATTGATGCTCAGAAAGCATTTGATAGGGTTAATTTGGTTTATTTATTTGATACATTATCTTATTTTAATATACCGCAGGAGTTTATCTCAACGTTAAGGATACTATATAAAAATGCATACACAAATTTATCTATAAATCACGAATGCTCGACTAGGATAAAAATCAAAAATGGTACCCGACAGGGCTGCCCATTATCTCCCATCTTATTTAATCTTTACTTGGAGCCCTTATTTTTACACCTTAAGGAAAATGTTTTTTATAATTCTCCTGTACTGTATGGAATAAAGGTTAGGATGGCTGCCTATGCAGATGATTTAAACATATATTGTACCACACCTGTTTCCGATACTGAAAAAATATTAGCTGCAATAGAAATCTTTGAGAGAATTTCCAACTACAAGCTAAATTTAAAAAAATCTAAAATATTCCCATTAAAGACACCCACACCCTTTTCAATGCTACCACTGCTCAAGTAATGACGGAAGAAAAGATAAAATATCTGGGGATTGTCTTCTCAACTGAAAATAGAGATTTTTTTATAAACAATGTAAAGTCAACTACAGATCAAATAGCATTGGATCTTGAAAGATGGAGTAGATTGAAGTTACCAATGATGGCAAGAGCAGCTATCATAAGAATGAATGTTCTTCCTAGAATGTTATATATTTTTAGAGCTGCACAACTCAGAATTACCAAAACATTCTTTAAACAGCTTCATGTAAGATTGGGAAGATTTCTTTGGGAACCTAGGAAGACGAGAATATCATATGAAAATTTGATGGCTCCAAAAAATAAGCGGGGGGGGGGGGGGCTGGAATTACCGGATTTCGAAATGTACTATTTAGTGATTCAGGCCAACAGGATTTTAAAGACGTCTTACTTCGATAGTGATAGTAGAAAATGGACACCCAAATGGGTGCTTTTAACGTACAAGCATATAAATGAAGTGGGAGTCGATGCTAAAGCATTACCCTTTTTAAATAATTTGACAATGAGTAAATATAAGTTAATGGAGCACATCAAAAGCTATGTAACGGCAATTCAAACTCTTTTCGCTTCCTTAAATTTACTAAAATATATGATGGTTTTCCAACCGTTTCATAGGAACCCAAATTTAACAATTGGTGGTCAATTGATTGATCTAAAGAAATTCCCTTTAATCATGGAGTTAACTGTACTCGATTTATATCCTTTTCTAGGAGTACCAGTACATGATATTCTAAAAGAAATAGAACTTCCTATTTCCTATTTATCTATAGTAAGACAGCTAAAAGACTTGGTTATAAACTATTTTAATAGCTTTGAAATGAAAGGGGAGGATTTAACCATTTCTCGTAATCTATGGGAAGCAGTGTTGCAGGATAGAAAATATATAACCGCAGCATATAAATTGATAAAAGAGAGGAAGTATAATAATTATATTCTTTTATCGAGTTACTGGAGAGAGAAATTGATATTGACAGATGACAATAAGATATTGGAGGCATTTAAGTTAACATTAAAGTCCCGTATCCCTTCAGAAATTGGTATTTACGCAGCTGATGATATTTAACAATGCATACTATACTCGTCTCACTTTGCACAAATTTGATGCGAAGAATTCACCCATATGCCCACAATGCTTAGATCAGACAGCAGATTTACTTCACATGTTCTGGAGTTGTAAGTGCATTTATAAATTGTGGAATTCATTAAAATTGCAGTTACAAAAAATGGGTTACCAAAATTCAACACTCTTGGGAGTTTATGATTCTTCATATTCCCCCGGAGAATCTAGATAAATCAAAAACGATTGTAATTATGAATATTTGCTTATTAATGAAATTATATATAGCCACAAATTGGTTGAACCCAGCCCAGACATCGTGGGAAAATTTCAGATTGTTGGCAATTAAACACATCTTAGCGCATAAACTGTTAATTAGTGACCACAAGAAAAATATCAACAGTATAAAAATATGGGAGCAAATTTTTAATATTGTTTTGGCTTAGAGGTTACTATCCACTTTTTCTCGGGAACCAGAGTATAGTCTAAATCAACCTTAGATTAGATAGAGAATGTACAGAAAAGACAGATTGTTGGCTTTGATCTGTTAATGTTGGATTTTTTTTTTTATTATTTTCCTTTTGATTGTTAGTGCTGTACCTTTGATCAATACATGAGGTTGATATATATGTGAAATTAACCAATGGAAGCATCTTGTATATATTGTATATAATGTGTGAATTTGTAATATGGTTGTGAAAAATAATAAAAAATGATTATTGAAAAAAAAAATGTCTAATTATTTTGGTAACTCACACAAATTGAAGTCTGTTCCTGACACTTGGCATTTTGTAACCCAAGCCAACCACCCCTTGAGACAACCAAAACCTTCATAAATCTTGGTATATGGCTTGACTAAAAACTGTAATTCCCCTTGCATTTTGACCAGACAAAAGCCAGAATCAGCAAAACTCTTCTAGACAAGAAAAATAAACCACTTTTTCTCTCCACAAGAAAGAACTACCATTGGAAAATTAATAAAGTTTCTGCTACCCCTCAAAAAGGAATCTGTCCTCTTTGCAAGCAACCTTAAACAGAATATTCTAATCTGTGATATCAGTATATGAATATTTTCTTAGATGTAAAAATGTCAGTTGCATATTTCATTAGACGTGTGGAATTTATAGCTTTATTTTTTAAGCTGATTGGAACTGTTTACTGATTTTACAGCTGCCTGACTAGTATTTGATTAATTTGTGATTGTCACACACAAGTGCAGTCACAAATGACTGAAGCCTCTTAAATGCAAACAGCAATCAGGAGTAAAAAAAAAAAAAAAAATCACAAGCAAAAATTTATTTTTGGAGGTGGGGGGCACACATATTGTAATAAACTTCATTTAGTGAAATTGGGTGTTTTACAATATACAGGAAAATCCTGAAGGTATTTACAAACTTTTGTAGTAATATTGTGGGGGTGATAACGATTTAGAAACGCTTGTATGAGTGCACTGTAGGAGAAATAGAGCAGTATGCATGGTATGCAAATGACTGCAGAGTGGAATGCAGATGAGTGCTGTCATGCTGTCACAAGAATCACCATATGTATATACAAACAATGAAATCAAACATGCTGGAGCAATTCAGGGATGTATAAATCCATTGCAAAGAGCTTTGGAGTTCATCTATTCTGAACATCCAGATTTTTTGGTGTATATGAGCTTCAGTCAGACTTTTATTCTAGGAATTGCAGTAGCCTTAGCTGAACAAGTGCTAGTGGCCACACTCTTAAGTCAGTACTTGCAATGTTGGTACATCTCGTTCTGTTTTGCAGATGGGTCCACTAATATAATGTCACCTCCTTGACCAGAACATTATTCACTGCTACCGTGTGGACAGAGGCACACACAATACAAGAGTTATACATGTGCTGTCTGCACTTGGAATCATGAAGTGTGTGAACTGCATATCCCAGTGCAAACAAAAGCTTGCTTAACATTACCCATCATTACTACAGTGACCTTTCAGTGTCTGACAGGAGACATGTTAGAAAGTTCTCAAGCAGCAGCCTTGTGGATCTTGTAATAGTCCCTTGACATGATACTGCAGCATGTGGAGAAGCAAATATGGCTTCTTTGAACAGCAGAGGAGATAACCAAAAGTTTAAGGGCGCTTTATACCACAGCTCATTTTCCTATGGTCCTGGGGACTGTTGCTTTATACCCTCATTGCCATCAAGGCCCCATCGCTCCACATGGTGTCTGGTACATCAACTGAAAGGACTTTCAACTGCCAGATGATGTTCAGTTCACAGCTATTGTATACAATGAGTCTGATTGACACTTGTGCAGTTGTCATGATTCCTGTGTTTGGCAGGTGTTAACCTGCGGTATATGCAGAGGAACTTCCCACAGGGTCATCTGTATGGCAGATGCACACATTGCCAGGTACATAGGCCAGGAGTTGTGGTTCCCATTTAAGTTGGTAGCAGGCCATATATAGTGCTGTCCATGGTTTCGTTTTGCAGGTGACTCAGGATATGCTTTGAAACTTTGGATGATGACCCCCATCTGAAACCCTCAAACCATGGTAGGGATGGTATACACCACCATGCATGCTGAATATGTGTTTGGACTCCTGAAGTTGATGCTTTCACTCCTTGGATGCAGCTTGGTGGTACAATACAGTATGCATTTCAGACCTGTATTCAGGTATTTGTGGTGAGTGCCACTTTACACAGTATGGCAGTTCGGAAGTAAATTCTAAGTGGGAACATGACAATAGTGCCTGGGAGACCTGTTGCAGCAATGATGAAGAGTTAGGCACACAGATGTTCTTCATCTCACATTGCTGCAGTCCTTACACTTGGGTAGTCCGCTGTCCTCGGTCGGCCCGAATATCAAAGTGTTAGGCTGACGTCGGTCAAGGCGCTTAAGACTGACATCAGGACGTCAGGGTACAAATGCGCATGACCGACGTCATATCCTCAGTCTTTTTTGCCGCATGGTCCGATGCAGAAGCAGCGTTGCAAGTGCCGTTCGGCGTTCTGAAATTTTTCGAATTCGGAGTTTCAGACCGAGTCAAAGTTGGCTAAGTACCCGTTGGGAATATTTTAGTTTTTCTTGCCTCAGTGGTTTACCGGATGTCAGAAAAAGTGAATAACTGTATTTCTTGTGGGAAACAGATACCGCATAGAGATTATCATTCTTTGTGTATTCCTTGTTTGGGGCCTGAGCACGGCGTTGTTGGGTGTCGCTTTTGTGCTAGGTTCAATAAGCGCACTATTAAGCGAAGGTTAGATTGTGCCAGGTTGGTCTTCGGGAAGCGGTGCAATTATAATATGCCGTCGGATGCTCCGACGCCCGCTTCTTCGAAGAAGCGCAAAGACAAAGCAGCTAAACCCAGGCAAGAAGAGTCGTCCGTACCGGACGCCGGTTCTTTAGAGGTGTCAGTGGAACCGGTGGTTCCGCCGGAGGCTTCTCTGGAGTCCCAGGGGGAGACTTTGATATTGCAGGATGTGGCTTCTCAGGAGGCAGGTCAGGCTGAAGGGGCTTCTCAGGTTACTGTAGTGCGCTCCCTTCCTAGGGTGGTTAGGCCCTCTCCTTCTGTTTCCAAGGCTTCTCCCAGAGGCAGGCCAGGTTTAGCTTCTGTTGGTGTCACTCCTAGTTCATCAGGATCTGTGCCCAAGAAGCACATGCTTAAAATGGCAGAAGATTTAATTACTTTGATTAGAGGTTCTTTGCCCCCTCCTGATAAGAGGCCTAGGGTGGAACCAGAGTTGGGGAGTTTTGAGCAGGCTTCGGATGTTTCAGAGTCTTCGGCTGAAGACTTGCAGGAGTATTCTCCTTATTCTGATTCTGATGTGGATGATTCTACTCCTTCTGCTTCTCCTCCAGAGGATTTTTCTTTTTCAGAGACTCCATTCCATGAGGGAACATTTTAAGTGGGAAGGTCAGGACTTCTCTGATTCCAGGAAAAGGCTTAGGGAATTTTTGCTTTTACCCCAGCATAGGCCTTTGGCTATACCACCTGTTCTGGATGTTGTGGAAGATGTGTTTGCTGAGGCTTCACTTAATCCTGATTCTTTGCCTCCAGCTCCTGTTAAACCGGACAGGTATTACAGGGTGCCTGAAGCTCATAAATATCTTTATAAGAGTCCTAGGGCGGACCCAGAAACTGTTAGTCAGGGACCTAAGGGTGTCAAGGCCTCTGTTGTAAAAATCCGGTTCCTCCAGATAAAGAGGCCAGAGCTTTGGATAGATGGGGAAAGAAAGTCTATACTTCTTCCACCTTAGCTATGAGGGCTTTGAATTGCCAGTTTCACATGTTGAAATATCAAAACTATCTTCTTTCTCAATTGAAGTCTAAGGTAGATGCTCTGGCGGAAGGTATTGAGTGTAAAGAATTACAAGATTTGGTACATGTTTCTGAACAGGTGGGTAAGCATTCTTTACAATGTGGTTTTGATGCTGTACAGGCCTCGTCTAGGGTGGCTGCCACTGGGTCAGTTCTTCGCAGGCACGCCTGGCTGAGGGATCAGAATTTATCTGACCATGTTAAGACAAGGATTTTGGATGCTCCTTTACAGTCTGATGTGTTGTTTGGTTCACCTGTGGAGGCAGTCTTAAAGAAGATGGAAGACAAGGCTAAGTCTATGCAGGCTGTTAAAGATTTTTTGCAAGTTCAGCCTCCGAAGTTTAGTAGGAATTGGCCTGCTAAGGGGTGGACATACCCTTCTTATGATTCCCAGTCTAGGGGTAGATCTAGACGTGGTAGGGGCAGAGCTCAGGGCTCTTTCAGACCTAGAACAGGGAGTTCACCTGCACAGTCTTCGGGTGAGGGCAGGGGCCAGTCCTTTCGTAAACAGGCCCAATGACCTACCTTTTCAGCTGCCAGAGCCTTCTTGTCTGGCAGCACCTTTGGGAGGAAGGTTGGCACTCTTCAAGGAAAATTGGAGTTTAATTACCCAAGACAGATGGGTATTGGATATCATACACCAAGGTTACAAGTTTTATTTCCATACCTTGCCTCCTTTCAAAGGCATGCCAGACGTTCCTCCTCAGCAAAGAATAGAGGCTCACAAACAAATTTCTCTGCTGCTTCAAATAGGGGCCATACAGCCAGTCCCTCTGCCAGAAGTGGGCCTAGGATTTTATTCTCGCCTGTTCCTAGTACCAAAGAAGGGGAACACGTGGAGACCAATTTTGGATTTATCTATCCTCAACACTTATCTGGACATTCCCAAGTTCAAAATGTTGACGCTACAACAGCTTTTACCTCTGCTGGGCAAAGATCAGTGGATGGTGACTCTGGATCTCCAGGAGGCTTACCTTCATGTTCCTATCAGGCTAAGTTGCAGGAAGTATCTGCGTTTTCGGGCTGGGACTTCTCATTATCAGTTCTCTGCATTGCCCTTTGGCTTATCCACTGCGCCCAGAGTGTTCACGAAGGTTCTGGCTCCAGTGATAGCTTTCTTCAGGCTAAAAGGAATACAGATCTATCCTTATTTGGACGATTGCCTGATTCTGGCTCAAGGAAGGGACGAACTTCTTCATCATTTGCAGTATGTGATAGCAGTGCTAAGATGCCTGGGGTATTCTGTGAACGAAATAAAGTCCAGTCTAGTACCCTCTCAGGACATGTGCTTTCTGGGTGTGAGACTGAATACAGCATCCCAGATGGCCTTTTTGACCCCGGACAAACAAAAGAATCTTTCCCTTTACTTCCATCAATTGTCTCATCAGTCCAGGCTGACTGCAAGGACAGTCCTTCAAGCCTTGAGGTTCATGGCAGCTTGTATTCTGGTGCTTCCCAATGCCAAACTGCATATGAGGAAGCTACAATGGTATCTCAAAAATGTATGGACACAGCACTGCCAAGATATGGACACTGTCATTCAGATAATACCTTGCATTCAAAAGGAATTTTTGTGGTGGGCTCAGGAATGTCACCTAAACAAGGGACTCTCTGTGACCCGGCCAGAGGCGAGTCAGATTCTAACGACGGATGCCTCAGACAAAACTTGGGGAGCTCATCTAAATGGAAAGTGGATACAAGACACGTGGCCTGCCAGACTACAACATCTACATATCAACTTGAAGGAGATGTTAGCAGTCCAATTTGCATTAATAGCTTTCAAGGATTTACTTCTTCCAGGGCAGGTGTTGGTTCTAACAGACAACACAACTGTCATGTGGTACATCAACAAGCAAGGGGGAACACATTCTTATCCTCTATGCAGACAAGCAATGATTTTGTGGGAGACTGCTCTCAGTTTACAGCTAAATCTTCAGGCAAGGTTTCTGCCGGGAGCACAGAACTCCTTAGCAGATGTGTTGAGCAGGCAATTATGGATCCCCACGAGTGGAAATTGGATCCTCATGTATTTCAGAAATTGACAGTGTCATGGGAACTCCAGACATAGATCTGTTCGCTTCTCCACTAAACTACCAGCTGCCAAAGTTTTGCACAAAAGGTTTCATCCCACAGCTTGGAAAGTGGATGCTCTTTCTTTCAATTGGAGCAATCTTCATGTGTATGCCTTTCCACCTCTGCCTCTCCTCCCAAAAGTACTCCTAAAGGTCAGACAGGACAAGCCAAAGATGATTTTAATAGCTCCAGATTGGCCTCGACAGCACTGGTACCCATTACTGAGAAGTCTGGTTTGGGAGCCTCCATGGCCTTTGCCTTCGATTCCACACCTGCTGTCTCAAGAGAACAGTCATTTACTCAATGTCAAACTTCACTCTCTTCACCTAACAGCCTAGCATATTCTGTTTTAAACCCTGGAGGGTCTCAGCTTCCACAGCAAGTTTTGAATGTTATTTTGGAGGCCAGAAGGCCTAGTACAAGGAAAGTGTACGCAGATAAATGGAAGAGATTTTTATTTTGGAGTGCAGCAAAGGAATTTGATGTTTCTAAGCCTAATTTAAGTGTGGCTCTTCAATATCTTGCTGAGTTACTGGACAAAGGTTTGTCCTTCTCTTCTATTAAGGTTCATGCTGCAGCAATTTCTGCTCACTATGACTGTGACCCACCATTGTTTTCTCATCCTTTGTTTAAGCAATTCCTTAGAGGGGCAAAGAATATAAGACCCCCACGTAGAGCTCCTACTCCTGCTTGGGATCTCAATTTTGTGTTGGAGAAACTCACTCTACAACCTTTTGAGCCTGCAGCTACTGCCGAGTTGAAATATTTATCATGGAAGACTGCTTTTTGTTGGCCATTACCTCTGCGAGAAGGGTTTCTGAATTACAGGCCCTTATGGCAGTTGAGCCTTTCTTAATTTTCCATAAGGATAGGGTATCTTTACGTACTAATCCTTCCTTTATGCCTAAAGTGGTTTCTAGTGTGGCTTTAAACCAAACTATTCATTTGCCTACTTTTTATGCAAACCCCCAAAATAAAGGGAAAAGATTTTGCACACCTTGGATATACACAGGCAGTTGCGATATTATTTGAGCAGAACTAAAGGGTTCAGGCAGTCTCAGCAGTTATTTGTTTCTTTTGCTTTGGGTTCTCGGGGCAAGCCTGTGTCAAAACAAACTATTTCTAAGTGGATTGGGTTTTGTATTGCTTTCTGTTATTCCCATCATGGTAAGGAGATTCCAGCTGGGATTAGGCCTCATTCCACTAGGGCTACTGCCACTTCTACAGCTTTTTAAGGGGTGGCAACTAAAGATATTTTGGAGGCAGCTACTTGGAGTTCAGTGCATACTTTCTCTAAGCATTACCACCTTCCACTTTACTCTAAATCTAGGGCTGGTTTTGCCACTGCAATTTTACAGGGCATTTTGGCAGCTCCTACTGCTTTATAGTTTTGCCATCCTCCCTTACCTCTGCTTTGGGATTCTACCCAAGTGTAAGGACTGCAGCAATGTGAGATGAAGAACATAGTACAGTTTTGTACCTACCATAAATGTAGATGTTCGAAGATCCACATTGCTGCAGTCAATACCCTCCCTCCTTCCCTCTGTAGTTAGAGGCGGTTGTGTGGTTTGGGTTGTGAATATTGTGGATATTGTATATATTGTACATATGATTAGTGCAAGGGTGGTTGGTTGTTTTTTTTTTTGCTGTCTTTTGGTTTTGACCTTTCTGTTTAGGGTCTTCTGACATCTGGGGCAAGAAAAGACTGAGGATATGACGTCGGTCATGCGCATTTGTACCCTGACGTCCTGATGTCAGTCTTAAGCGCCTTGACCGACGTCAGCCTAATACTTTGATATTCGGGCCGACCGAGGACAGCGGACTACCCAAGTGCAAGGACTGCAGCAATGTGGATCTTCGAACATCTACATTTATGGTAGGTACAAAACTGTACTTTAACTGAATAACCAGCTCCAGCACACCACATGCAACCCAGAGGCATGGGTACAGGACATTGGGGCATTGACAGAGAGGTGGTGTATAGTCCAGAACTATGGTCCTTTATTAGTACAAAATAGAATAAATCCAGTGCATGCATGAATGCATTCAAACTATGCATTACGGTATAGTCTGTCCAAGTTGTGTATCTTGCATTGTGGACTGAGTTGGGGCATAGTGACAGGTGACAGCATTACTGACACATGGCAAGGGTCACTGAAAGTTAATGTGATAGCAATTCAGGGTGGTAGACTGTGGGAAGTCAGGGATTACATTTTCCATCGTCTTCCTTGGTTTGAACTTCTTCCATGTGTGTCATGTAGCCTTGTAGTTTCAGGTCTGGATGTATCCTAAATGAAGGATAGCATAGCACTTTGGGAGCTTGTATGGGAACCCTGATGTGGCTCCCAATGTTCTAAGCCAAAAGATCAATGGTGTCTATGATCCTGAGGTTAGCCTCTGCTAGGCATGGTACTTGGACAAACAACAGGGGATAGAGATGGTGCGGAACTGTGGGAACCAGAGCAGTTGGCCTGATGAAGTGAGGTGCTCCATATGTGGAGCCAGATGCGTACATCAGGCACAGTCATGATTTGGGTCATGCCCAGGTGTGGATTCTGCTATGGCCAGGAGTGATGATGAAGCAGTTTCGGGAACACAGTGTGCCATCTGTGTCAACCTGGCCTGTGACTGTCCTTCATGCATTCGGACCTTTGCACAGCTACTGGCTGTATGGCATGCAGAAGTGCAACTAAGGGTATTTGCCACATGCTTCATTTGCTTACCAGTGACCTGAGCAAGTGTGTTTGCTCCAAGTCTCTACGTACCTTGTCAGTCTGCATGCCCTTCTGGTCATCCCCACAGTTCACACAGCTGTTGCATTTCCTCACACAGACCATCCATCATGCTTACCATTTCTACCATGGTGTCTGTAGTATCTGTGCCTGAATCACTGACTTGCACTTTTGCTGACTGATGTCAATTTTAGTACCCAGGTCAGGGGAAAGACCTGAAGTCATGGTGCCAGTGGCCACTAACGTGCCAGTTTCCTATGGTGGGTGCGCACACATTAGAAGCAGTGCAGCTTACAGATACACTCAGTAATTGACTGCTGTGCAGCATGTGTAGAGCTTACACTGATGGTCTCCAGTGCTAAAAGCAGATGATGTTAGAGATGTGATCTGCCTCTCCACCATCAGCTCATATATGAAAGGTGTGTGCAAACCCTCCAGTGACAATGCATCTGTGTCATCTCTCTGTGCCATGTACAGGTTACCATCATTGTCCACTACAAGGAACCTCTGATATCAGGTATGTGCTATCCTGTTGTGCAGCACCCTCTGCCAGTGGAACCTTTGGAAACATAATGAGAACCTACTAGTGGTTGTGCTGGAACATATGTCTTACTCCTGCAACCTGTGGTGAATATACTGGTACAGACCAGATATTTGAATAGCATTTGGGGACATACATGTTTTGTGGAGCAGGTTGTCACTGTAGTAGTCCTGATGTACAATGAGAACATATATGCATAGGTGTTATGCTGAATATTCCCTTCTTGTGTGCAGTTCGGTGCAGAACTTAAAATGTACCTATTTCTAATCTGGTGCATCTTGCATAGATACTACAACAGTCACCAACAGCCTAAGCTGTACATCCAAGCCACTGCCAGTTATGACAGTTCACTTACCTGCCCCAAACAGGATTGCCAGGATGGTGGTTACTTAACTGTCTGTGCTGTTACCATCCCCACTCTTTTCCATGCTGTGACAGCAGCAATGGTCATGTTATCACCACCCACCTTTTTGCAATGCAGTGCAGTACAAACCTTGAGTCTGTCATCTGTGTGTTTACACATAGCCATGTGTTGACCTATGCACAGGGGCCATTGCTTTCCCTGTCACACATCTTCCAGTCTGTGTACGTAGGTCACAGTGTGCACACACCCTTGGGAAATTCGGCTTCCATGCCCTTGTGGTAGGTCATGGGTGAGCACCGCACCCCCACAAGCTGGACTTCCCCTGTCATGCCATTGAGCCTGTGCTTCCCTCATTCACTCTGCTGTTTCCTGTCTGTCTCTGTTGCAGACATATCACATGGGTACTTATTGCAGTGCAGAAGTACATTATAGGAAGTCTTGTATTATTTTACTTTGCTTATGTCACAATTCAAAGTTTTTTCTCTGTTTTTTTTTTTGGGAGGGGGGTTCTCTCCTCTGCATCATCCTATGGCTCCATACCTAGGTCTCCATGGGGGAGGGTGGGGGTGGGGTTCTCTCCTCTGCATCATCCTATGGCTCCATACCTAGTTCTCCATGTCCATCACCAGGTGTGCCAAGCACCTCCAACATCCCAGGACTTCATCCAGTAAGACTGGGGTCAGAGTGGAACCTCAGGTCATCTTGGAGGTCTAGCCATCAGCATCTTCCAGTAGAGCTCTTTATGATCCACCCCATTGCTTGTAACAGTTTGCCCTGTCTTTGGAGTAGATCAGCCATATCCCCACCTTATTTGTCCTTTGGATACACTCTCTGATAGCAATGTTCCCAGTATCCACCAGGAATCATTGCCAGAGATGCCCACATGACCCCCCCACCCCCATCAGTCACCCAAGCCAGTAATCATACCCAAGTTGGCTGGGCTATAGTAAGAGATTTATCCTTGTATGTTACTAGAGCTAATAGTTAAGTCTTTTTTTTACCAAATTCCTAGTCCTGATTTGCTCACCTTAATGTGGTCTTCCTCAAAATGGCAACCCTACTATTTATCATGCTAAAACAGGCCTCATAGATTGGTGGTTATGATGAGGAACTGTGCACAATCATTTCTGATTAGCTGCCATAATGATATGCAGTACCACACCTAGGCAGAGCTAGCATAGTTGTCTCTGCCCTTGCCTGGGCTGTGGAACATAGACACACTTTGTTCATGCTCAGAGACTGTGAACCCATAGTATAATGACTCTACTCTAGTAATTCTTTTGCACTCCTCATTGTTGTCCAGTTATGTTTATGTGCTGTCCAGGACATATGGCAGGGCAAACAAAATTGCCACACACACACCCCCTAGCCATAAAACTCTACTCTTTGCTACAATTAATACCCAGAGCCTATGTAATAAAATTCCTGATTTTCATGCCTGGATCTCCCATAATAACTCAGACATTCTCGCCATCTCTGAAACGTGGCTAAAACCACACATAAAAGACACTGAAATAACCCCACCCAACTATAGACTCATAAGAAATGAGAGAGCCGTGAAGAAAAGCAGTGGAGTAGCCCTACTCTTCTCCTCCTCCTTAACAGTAACACACTGTACTAAACCCCTACCCCAATTTGCGACTGCTGAGCTAACCTTGTCCCTCCTAAAAGTTAATAATGTTAAATGTATATGTATAGCCTTTACATACCTCCAGGTAACAATATCCCTATTCTAGAGGACATCCTGTCATGGATCACCAACAACATAAATAATGAAGCAATTATACTAGGTGACGTTAATATTAACCGTGCACTCACCTATGCCTTCTCAGTCTATCAACTTATATAATTTTACCTAGCTAATCAACACCCCTACTAGACTAAACAAAGATAACACCACCAATAGCATCCTAGATTGGATACTAGTCTCCCACCCAAACACTATTTCTGATAGTGGTACCCTTCCTGACTCCCTCAGCGTTCATCTTCCTGCTTCTGCATGCCGCTCTCCTTCTCCCGTATATCTACAACACAAATACATTTCTACGTGCACCTTAAAAGATTTCAACCCCCAAACCTTCTCCGACTCTTTAAAACAGACTAACTGGAACCCTCTAAAAACCCCTCCTCTGGATACTGCTGTCTCTTATTTCAACACAGTATTCACTAATCTGTTCAACTGCTTTGCTCCCTCTAGAACTAAAAGAATCAAATCCAAAACCGTCCCCTGGCTAACCAAACAGACCAAAACTCTTATGCGTCTCCGAGACAAGTCATGGAAATACTATCAGAGATTCAAAACACCCAACTCCCTGACCGGATACAAGCAACTTCGTAATCAGGTGAAAAAACAAATAGCCATTGACCGTAAATCCTACTATTTTAAACTTCAAAATAACTATAAATCCAACCCAAAAAAAATTCTGGACAAGTATCTCCTCAGTCCTCTGTCCTAGCAAAAAAGATAACCCCTGCCCTGACCCAAACTCTCCTTACCATGACCTAGCTACTCAATTTAATTCCTTCTTCATTGACTCCATAGCCAAACTCACCTCATCTTTCTCAAACAATACCACACCAGTCACAACACATCCTGCCCCCTCATCCTCCAATAATACTCACCTCCCTCCTTTTACTCTCAAGCCTATTCCTATGCATACCATAAAAAAACTCTTACTTAAATTAAAACCATGTTCTAATGCTCCTGACAATATTCCACCTAATTTCCTAAAGCTAGCCACTGATGGCATAACTCTTCCCATCTGCATCCTAGTAAATCGCTCCATCCTCGAGTCTTACGTAGCTCTCCTTTGGAAAACAGCCTTCATCATTCCTCTCCACAAAGTGCGTAACAACTTTACAATCTCCAATTTTCACCCAGTAGCTGTCCTGACACCTATGTCTAAAATTCTTGAAAAATGTATCCACCTCCAATTCTTACCCTACCTGTTAGATAATCATCTATTGACCCCTACTCAACATGGCTTCATACCTGGTCACAGCACCACTACTGCCATGCTCTCCTTTCTCGAAATCATTAACTCAGCTCGTGATGTAGAGACTAAGGTCATCCCTCTGAAGGCAACCTGGAAGGCTCTGTGGTGGCCTCCATGACAGCCTTGTCAACAGGATAGATGGAAGATTCTGTTCTGAAAGTGACTGAGAGGGGTCCTTCTGGGTCACTCTGTGTGAGGTGCAGTGGCTGTTTACTTAAAGGATGCAGTTGGGGTCTCACAGTGGGATTGTGGAGAACATTCTGGTGTGGCCCGTAGTCACTTGACTGACACTCCCCAGCCATCACACCACCAAAGGTAGTCTCTGCCCATTAAGTCAGCTAGGGATGACTGACATCTGCGTGGGTTCTTCCATGGATCGGTGAGGTAGGTCCTTTGTTCCCCATGCTATACTCCAAAAAAACCTTCTTTTCCCTCCAACCTATCTTCTCATGTTCTTCGTGTTTCACTGTTGCAGTCATCACACTTGGGTTGTCTGCCTGCGGGTAGCCCTCAGTCGGCCCGAATACCAGAGTCTTGGGATTTCTGAGTCGGATGCTGTCGCTTCTTCCATGATGTCAGGTCGTCAGGGGTATAAAACATGCAGCTGATGCCATTACATCAGCTTTTCTTGCCGAGCAGAGTCCGAAGCAGAAGCAGTTTGCAAGTGCTGGTCAGCTGCCTCTTGAATTTTAGTTTTTCGAGTTTCAGACCTGAAGTCTTCTAAAAGATAAGTACCCCGATGTCCTTCAAGAATGCAACTGCAGTCATAACATATGGGTTGTCCTGCCTCAGGCAGCCCTCGGTTGGCCGGATTCCAAAGTCTGGGTCCGGCGTTGGCCGGTGTCGCTTCCTCTCTGACGTCAGAACGGCTGGAGTATAAAGGCATCGGCCGACGCCATCTTCTTCAGTCTTTCTTGCTGCGCGGTGCCCGAAGCAGAAGCAGTTCGCAAGTGCCGGTCGGTCAACTCCTGTGTTTTCAGTACCGAAGTCATCTAAAAGCTAAGTACCCCGTTGGGGAACATTTTTTCTTGCCTCAGCCGATGTCAGAACAAATTGAGAAAGTTAATAATTGTTTGTCTTGTGGTAAACAAATACCTCATAAGGACTTCCATTCTTACTGCCTTCCTTGCCTGGACCCAGACCACGACGTCTCGGCCTGTGCTGCCTGTGCTTGCTTTAATAAGCGCACTCTCAGGCGCCGGGCAGAATTTGCCGAAGACTTTTTCGGTGAATCTTTCGTGTATATCATGCCGTCGGATCAACCGACAACTCAATCTACCAAAAAACGAAAGGACCGGGACCGACATCCTCGGCCCGCGTCCACCACCGATGCGACTCCTAAACCCTCCGCTAGTGCTTCGGTCCCTTTGGAAGCGGTAATTCAACCGCTCCAGGCCGACGACACAGCGTTAACACGTTCTTCGGTCTCTGAGACCTCTCCGGTGCCGGTTGTTGATTTTCCTCCAGAAACCGAAGTTCTGGATCTACCCGACACCATTCCTGTAGACAAGGTTCCTGCACGTGGGGCTGCAAGGCCTCCTGTATCCATGTCCATCAAGGCCTTTGCTATTGCTAAGGCTGCCAGCCAGGCCAAGGCCCATCCTAAACCTGCTGCTCAGGCCCCTTCTTCTGATAAACAGATCATGTCTCTTGCTGCAGATCTTATTTCTCTTATCAGGGGGTCTCAGCCTCACCCAGACAGAGGTTCTCAGCCGCCTGCAGAGAAAAGGCCCAGAACTGAGCAGGCTGACACCCTCTCTTCAGATGAAGCCTCTGGGGATGCTGAGCATTCAGATACCCAAGAAGAATCCTTCCAGGCCTATGAGGACTCTGATGCTGAGGAATCAATTCCCTCTGCCTCCCCTCCAGAGGATTTCTTGTTTGGTGAAGTCCTACACTCTATGAGGGAACATTTTAAATGGCAGGGTCAGGAATTCTCTGATTCCAGGAAAAGGCTACATACCTTCCTCAAGCTTCCCCAGCACAGACCTTTAGCTATTCCTCCAGTTATGGATGTTTTGGATGATGTTTTCTCTGACTCCAGTGCTAACCCTGATTCTCTCCCCCCTGCTCCTGTCAAGCCAGACAGATATTATAGGGTCCCTGACACTCACAAACATCTCTTTAAGGCCCACTCTGTGGATCTAGAAACTATTTCACAGGGCCCCAAGGGAGTGGCTACTTCCACTGCCAAGAATCCACTGCCAGCGGATAGGGAAGCTAGGTCCCTGGAGAGATGGGGTAAAAAAGTTTATACCTCTACCACCCTAGCCATGAGGTCACTTAACTGCCTTTTTCATATGTTTCAGTACCAGGATTTTTTACTGGATGATTTACAGAAAAAGCTAGTCTCTCCTGAGCCTATTGATAGAAAAGCATTGCAGGATCATATACATAACACTCAGCAGGTTAACAATCATTTTATTCAGTGTGGTTATGATGCATTGGAGGCTTCATGTAGGGCAGCTATGACTGGGGCTGTGATACGTAGACATGCTTGGTTAAAAGATCAGCCATTGCCAGACGATGTTAAAGTAAAGTTACTTGATGCACCTCTGGAAAAACAGAAGCTTTTTGGTGCTAATGCACAAGATGTGTTGAAATCCATTGAGGAAAAAGCTAAGTCAGTACAGACAGTCAAGGATTTCCTCCAGGTTCAAGCCACCCAGATTCAGCAGAAACTGGCCTTCAAAGAATTGGTCCTTCCCAGACTGACAAGTTTCAAAGGGGAAAAAACAGGCGTGCCCGAGGTAGAGGGCAATACCGAGGATCCTACAGGGGCCGCCAATGGCAACCTCCAAATCAAAGAAGTGGCGCAGGCAGCCCAGCTGCACCACAAGGACAATCACAATGACTTGACTTTCATACCGCCTACAAAGGCTCAAAGAGAAGCACCTTTGGGCGGAAAATTATCCTTATTCTCAAAAAACTGGCATATCTTAACCAAGGGCAACTGGATTCTGGATTTAATAGACAAGGGTTACAGATTCCACTTCCATACTTTACCAATAAGAAAAGGCATGCCAAACCTGCCACATCATCATAGGGCAGAGGCACTCACTCAAGTTTCAAAGCTGTTAAGTATAAAAGCAATAGAAAGGGTTCCTCCTTAGGAACAAGGCCAGGGATTTTATTCAAGACTGTTCCTTGTTCCAAGAAAAGAAAACAAATGGAGGCCTATACTGGACTTGTCTACTCCAAATACTTTTCTCATTGTGCCAAAGTTCAAAATGCTGATGTTGCAGCAACTCCTTCCCATGCTGGGCAAGGGGTCTTGGCTGGTCACTCTGGACCTCAAGGAGGCATACCTGCATGTCCCAATCAGACAAAGCTGCAGAAGATACCTCAGATTTCTTGCAGGGACAGAGCATTATCAATTCTCAGCATTGCCGTTTGGCTTATCTACTGCGCCCAGAGTGTTTACGAAATGCCTGGCATCAGTAGTGGCACACTGCAGACTCCAGGGGATTCAAATATACCCCTATCTGGACGACTGCCTCATACAAGCAGACAACAAACAAACCTTAATAGCAAACTTGGACTATGTCATTCAACTACTGCAGGCCTTGGGATACACAGTCAACATTCAGAAATCAAGACTACTGCCATCCCAACAGATTATTTTCCTAGGAGCCAAACTGGACACAGAAACTCAAATGGCCTACCTCACAGAGGAAAAACAACAGCAGTTACCAGAGTACTTCAAAGGCCTAGCAAAGCTCTCCCAGCTGACTGCAAGGAAAATCCTGCAGGCCCTGGGGTTCATGGCATCTTGCATTCTTCTGATACCTTTGGCAAGACTTCATATGAGAAAGCTGCAGTGGTACTTAAAAAGCTTATGGTCCCAACACAGCCAAAGCCTAGAGGACGTAATCCCACTCATTCCATCTCTGCAAAAAGAATTTTTGTGGTGGGCTCAAGCAAGCCAGTTAAAGGCATGTCTTTCAACAGACCTCAAGCAGGTCAAATGATTACAACAGACACCTCAGATCATGGATGGGGGGCGCACTTGGAGGGCAGATGCATTCAAGGTCTATGGACACCAAGGGAAAGACATCTGCACATAAACCAAAAAGAGATGTTGGCAGTGATACATGCAATCGAGACCTTCGAAAAATCACTACAACAAGGACATTTGCTAATAAGGACAGACAACACCACTGTCATGTGGTATATAAACAAGCAGGGAGGCACTCATTCTTATCCCCTCTGCAGACTAATGATTCTCTGGGAAAAATCCCTGAGTCAGAAGATACATTTGCAATCCCAGTTTGTGCCAGGCAAGGACAATATACTGGTGGACAAGCTGAGCAGAAATTTCTTGGATCCACACGAATGGATGCTGCATCCTCACATTTTCTCACAAATAACAAAGACATGGGGAAGACCGGACGTAGATCTCTTTGCTTCTCACATGAATCATCACCTGGAAAAGTTCTGCACAAGGACCCACCATCCTCTAGCCTGGAAAACGGATGCTCTCTCCTTCAGCTGGAATTCCCTAAAAGTTTATGCATTCCCTCCTCTACCACTGCTGACCAAGGTGATACTGAAGATCAAAGCAGAACAACCAACAGGCATTTTGATAGCTCCAGACTGGCCAAGGCAACACTGGTACCCATTGCTGTTGAGCATAACTCGGACCAAACCGTGGCCTCTGCCCATATGGCCCCTGCTTCTAACACAACACAATTACAGGACTGTCCATCAAAACCTGAAAACATTGCATCTGACAGCCTGGAGGTTACCATGACTCCTTCTGCTATCTCTCTTTCCAAAAAAGTTCAAGAGATCTTACTGGAAGCATGCAGACCTTCCACCAGAAAAACCTATTCAGCCAAGTGGAAGAGATTCAGCATCTGGAATGCCAACAGGGGTCAGGATACAACATTACTGAGTATACCTCAGATATTGGAATACTTGGCAGAAATGTTTCATACTGGACTCTCATATTCTTCTATAAAGATTCACGCCTCAGCAATCTCAGCAAAATACAATTGTGATCCACCAGTGTTTTCACATCCTTTCCTAAGACAGTTCCTAAGAGGGATAAAGAATATCAAACCTCCCAGAAAACAGCCAGTACCTGCATGGGACCTCAATTTCGTTTTGGAAAAATTAACTCTTCCTCCTTTTGAGCCAGCAACAACTTCAGAAATGCAATTTCTATCATGGAAAACGTTTTTTCTATTGGCAGTCACATCTGCAAGAAGAGTCTCGGAAATACAGACATTCATGGCAGTACCTCCCTTCCTCATTTTTCATCAGGACAGAGTTTCTCTAAGAACCAATCCTACATTCATGCCAAAAGTAGTTTCCAGGGTGTCTCTAAATCAAGCTATTCACCTGCCTACTTTCTTCCCCAATCTGCAAAACAGGGGGGAACTGCTGCATACTTTGGACATACACAGGCAACTACTCTACTACTTGGACAGAACTAAGGCCACTAGAAAGTCTGACCAACTGTTTGTAGCCTATGCTGCTGGAGCACAAGGAAAAGCAATCTCCAAACAAACAATTTCAAAATGGATTGGGCACTGCATCAGATTCTGCTATTCTTTCCATGGAAAAGGTGTGCCAGCCAATATTAGGCCACATTCCACCAGAGCTATAGCCACATCCACAGCTTTCCTAAGAGGAGTGGCTACAAAGGACATTCTAGAGGCTGCTACATGGAGCTCCGTGCATACATTTACCAAGGACTACAACCTGCCCTTATACTCCAGATCCCGTGCAGGCTTTGCTTCGGCAGTCCTGCAGGGCATTTTAGCTACACCATCCCTTTCTTAGTTCCATCCACCCCCAGCTTGGCTATGGTATTCAACCCATATGTTATGACTGCAGTTGCATTCTTGAAGGACATAGTACAGTTTTGTACCTACCATAAATGTAGATGTCCAATAGATATGCAACTGCAGTCAGATTTTCCCACCCTCCTGCCCCTCTGCAACTTTCTTTATGGGTCCACTACCCCTATTCCTATTAGCTGGGGGTATCTCCTATGGTGTATCTGTTTATTACTGTTGTGCATGTCTGGAATTGTTTATCCATTCACCAAAGTTAGCCTTCCTAGGAGGGCACCTGGCATCTGGGGCAAGAAACACTGAAGAAGATGGCGTCTGCCGATGCCTTTATACTCCAGCCGTTCTGACGTCTGAGAGGAGGCGACACCGGCCGACGCCGGACCCAGACTTTGGAATCCGGCAGACCGAGGGCTGCCTGAGGCAGGGCAATCCATATGTTATGACTGCAGTTGCATATCTATCGGACATCTACATTTATGGTAGGTACAAAGCTGTACTTTGGGGATCCTTTTTTCTTGCTCTAACCGATGTCAGAAAAAAATTGTCTTGCCTGTGGAAAGCAAATACCTCAGATATTTTCATTCTTACTGCATCACCTGTTTAGGCCCAGACCATAATGTTTCGCTGTCAGTTTTGTGCCTTGTTCAACACCCAAACTATTTGTCATCGGGCTTTTTTTGTCACTAAATTCTTTCGCTGTCGTTCTCCGTATTCTGAAATGGCTTTGATAAGCCATCCGACTACCAATCTTCCGAAAAAAATGTAAGGATAAAGACAGAGACAGACCGCATAGGTCCAAAACTGCTGACAATGCTTCCGTTAAGCTAGTCGCCAGTCTGCCAGTACTCAGTGAAGCGCTTTCGCAGCCCCTGATACCCGCTTCTACAGATTTGCAGGACTCTATTGAGACCCATTCAGAGTCCGGTATGCTGTGAGATGCTTCTTCAACTATGGAACCTGCAGATGTTCATCGTGCATACAGCTGAAGTAATCACATATGGGGTTCTCTGCCGTCAGGTGGGTCCTCGGTCGGCCGAATTCCAAAGTCTAGGTCCGGCGTCGGTTGTTGTCGCTTTCTTTCCTGACGTCAGTGTGACAGGGGTATATAAGACACAGCCGACGCCATATTCAGTCTTTTTTGCCGCGCGGTGCCCGAAGCAGAAGCAGTTTGCAAGTGCCAGTCGGCCAGCTCCTGAACTTACGAAAAATTGGAAATCGAAGTCTTCTTTAAAGCTAAGTACCCCGTTGGGGAAACTTTTCTTGCCTCAGACCGATGTCAGACAAAGTTAACAATTGTATTTCTTGTGGGAAGCAAATACCGCATAAGGATTTCCATTCCCTCTGCATACCTTGTTTAGGCCCAGACCACGACGTCTCGGGCTGTCGCTTTTGCGCGACTTTCAATAAACGCACTATTAAGCGTCGGGCGGAGTTCGCCCAACATTATTTTGGTAAAGCCTTTGATTATAAAATGTCATCGGAGACTCCGACTACCGTTTTGTCTTGACAGTTTGCTTAGATTTAGCTTTTTCTTCCATTTTCCGTAGTATCTCCTCAGCATTAGTACCAAATAGTACATCCTTTTGTAAAGGAGCATCTAGTAGTTTAGCTTTAACATGATCAGGCAAGCTTTGTTCCCTAAGCCAGGCATGTCTACGAATGACTGATCCTGTAACAGCAGCTCTACTTGAGGCCTCTAAGGCATCATAGCCACATTGTAAGGTGTGTTTACCCACTTGTTCTGCACTATGCATCATATCCTGCAATTCCTTCAAATCTGGTTGTTCAGGTTGAGACATTTTATTTCTTAATTGTGAAAACAGAAACTGCTGATATTTAAGCATATGGAACTGACAATTTAAGGCCCTCATAGCTAGGGTGGCCGAGGTGTATACCTTTTTTCCCCACCTTTCTAAGGATCTAGTTTCTCTTTCGGAAGGTAGTGGATTCTTGGCTGTAGAGGCCTTCATTCCCTTGGGGCCTTGAGAAATGGTTTCAGGGTCAGCATTATGGCTTTTGAAAAGAAATTGGTGAGAGTTAGGAATTCTGTAGTACCTATCAGGTTTGACTGGGGCAGGAGGCAGGGAATCCGGATTAAGACAAGCCTCCGAGCAAACATCATCAAGTATGTCCAAGACAGGAGGTATAGCCAGAGGTCTGTGTTGAGGTAACAAAAGAAATTCCCTAAGCCTTTTCTTGGAATCAGAAAAGTCTTGGCCTTCCCAATGGAAGTGTTCCCTCAAGGTGTGCAAGGTTTCCCCAAAAGAAAAATCCTCTGGGGGAGATACAGAAGGAATGGACTGTTCTGCATCAGAATCTTCATAAGGAGAATACGAGTGTTCCTCTACATCAGAATGTTCTGAGAAAATGGAGCCCTGTTCAGAAGAGGGAGAATCTTCCTCCACTCTGGGTCTCTTGTCTGGATAAGAGTAATTAAATCCTCAGCCATTTTAAGCATCTGCTTTTTAGGCATGGGGCCTGGGGATGGGCCCTGAGCAACAGGCCTCTTGGGATGCATGGCTGATTTGGACTTAGTAAAGGCCTTAATGGAAAAGGAAGAAGAGGGCCTAAAGACACCCTGGGTGGAAGTGGACCTGTCCACAATAGGAGGCTCAACACTCACAGTGGCTTCGGTGTTTGTAGTCTGAGTAAGGGCCAAGGTACCTGCGGTCTCGGTTACAGAAGACACCGCCAAGGGAGTGTCGTCAGTAGTCAGGGACTGCATAGGCGTCTCACTGAGAACCGGACCACGTGCAGCCGGTTTTGGTGTGGTGTCGGTGGAGACCGTGGGCCTCGCGTGTCGGTCCTTGTCCTTGCGTTTTTTGGACAAAACGGTAGTCGGAGTCTCCGACAGTTTATAATCAAAGGCTTTACCAAAATAATGTTGGGCGAACTCCGCCCGACGCTTAATAGTGCGTTTATTGAAAGTCACGCAAAAGCGACAGCCCGAGACGTCGTGGTCTGGGCCTAAACAAGGTATACAGAGGGAATGGAAATCCTTATGCAGTATTTGCTTCCCCACAAGAAATACAATTGTTAACTTTGTCTGACATCGGTCTGAGGCAAGAAAAGCTTCCCCAATGGGGTACTTAGCTTTAAAGAAGACTTCGGTTTCCAATTTTTCAGGAGCTGGCCGACCGGCACTTGTGAACTGCTTCTGCTTCGGGCACCGCGCGGCAAAAAAGACTGAATAATATGGCGTCGGCTGTGTCTTATATACCCCTGTCGCACTGACGTCAGGAAAGAAAGCGACAACAACCGACGCTGGACCTAGACTTTGGAATTCGGCCGACCGAGGACCCGCCTGATGGCAGAGAACCCCATATGTGATTACTGCAGCTGTATTAGCACTCGAACATCTACATTTATGGTAGGTACAAAACTGTACTATGTCTCTACCTTGGATGGGTCCGGAGCTGCTGTTCAGGCACCGGCTTCTGAGAGTGTAGTCAGGCCTTCCAATGTTCATATTAAACAGACAACTTCATTTCAAACCAAAAATACTGAATTTCTCAGGCCCAGAGTTCGCACTACGCCTTGGAAACCGAACAAAGCGCATTTTCAGGCCCCCATGCCACAGAAACAAATGCTTAGAATGGCTGAAGACCTTATTACTTTAATTAGAGGAAGCCAGCCTTCCCCCTCTAAAAGACTAGAACTGATTTTCCTTCAGATTCTTCAGATCATGAGTCCTATGACTCTGACCCTTCTGATTACCAGGACATACCTTTATCTACCTATGAGGTTTCTGATGCAGAGGATTCCATTCCCTCTGCTTCCCCACCAGAGGATTTTTCCTTTGGTTAAACTCTGCATACCCTTAGAGAGCATTTCCGCTGGGAGTGCCAGGACTACCCACAGTCCAAAAAGAGACTCAGGGAATTTTTAAACTTGCCTCAGCACAGGCCTCTAGATATTCCTCCTGTCCTAGAATGTTTAGATGATGTCTTCATGGAATCCAGCCTAACCCCTTATACTTTGCCTCCAGCTCCCAGGAAACCTGACAGGTACTACAGAGTACTTGACTCCTCAAATTCCTCTTTAAGAATCCTGCTGCGGATCTAGAGACCATTTCCCAGGGATCCAAAGGCATTAAGGCTACTGCAGCCAAAAACCCTACCCCTGCGGACAGGGATTCTAGGGCTTTAGACAGATGGGGTAAGAAGGTGTACACCTTTGCTACTCTTGCCATCAGAGCTTTAAATTACCAGTTTCCTATGTTAAAGTATCAGCAACATATTATGGAGCTAATTAAACAGAAAATGATATTGATTCCTGATTGTGCAGAACATAAAGATTTACAAGCGTTTATGCATTCTGCCTACCAAGTTGGAAAACACACTTTGCAGTGTGGTTTGATGCCTTAGAAGCAACTTTGATCTTGCTGGTCAGCCGTGTCTGAGCCGAGGATTGGCTCCGAACCCATCAGTGATGAATGAAGGCGAGATGGAACAACTCACATGGAACGTTATGGTGAGTACATAACTTCTTTTTTTCCAGTCCCTCCCAGACCTTCTCAGTCCAAACCCAGGGGCAGCAGACCACCAAGACTACAGTCTCAGGGTATGCACAGATCTAAACAATGGAGTGCTCCCACTTCAAAAACGGAGTAGTAAGTCACCACCCTATGGTAAAAATTCACAATGACTTATCCATAATTCTCCCAAGCCTTGACCAAGTAATTGCACCCTTAGGAGGAAAACTAGCCCTGCATGCAAAAAACTGGGAGTACATTACCCAGGACAGATGGGTCTTGAACATTGTATCCCAGGGATACAGATTCTACTTCCACTCACTGCCAACCCCAAGCGGATGGCCAGACCTCCCCACAAACCAGTGGGCAGAGGCCCAAAAGCAAGTACTTTCTCTTCTCAGTATCAAGGCTATTCAACCTGTCCCAGCAGAGCAAAGAGGACAAGGTTTTTACTCCAGACTGTTTCTGGTACCTAGAAAAGAAACCTCTTAGCGCCCTATCCTGGATCTGTCTGTTCTCAACACCTTCCTGGTGGTTCGAAGATTCAAAATGCTTGCTCTCCAGCAACTGCTTCCTATGCTAGCCAAGGACTCCTGGCTAGCCACCCTAGACTTAAATGAAGCTTATCTGCACATCCCCATAAGGAAATCTTGCAGGAAATATCTACGTTTCAGGGCAGGCTCTATGCACTATCAGTTCTCTGCACTTCCCTTTGGCTTATCTGCTGTGCCCAGGGTATTCACAAAGTGCCTGGTTCCAGCCATTGCATACTGCAGGCAGAGAAAAATTCAAATTTACCCATACTTGGATGACTGCCTGATTCAGATCTGTTACTACATCACTTGACATTTGTAATGAGACTCCTAACTTCTCTGGGGTATACCATCAACGAAAAGAAATCACATCTGGTACCCAGCCAAAAGATTGTATTCCTGGGAGCAAGCTTGAACACAACTTCCCAGATGGCATTCCTCACTCCAGAAAAGCAGGTTTATTTGATGCTAAATGGATAGAAGAAGTAAAAGAAAGAATAAGAAGATTAAAGGTACAGGATATGAAATGGGATGAAATAACTTCCAGAGATATTGAAATAATGTTGAGAAAAGCCTCTAATTGGAAAACCCCAGGCCCCGATGCAGTACCTAACTTTTAGCTTAAAGTATTAACTTCTTTACATGAGGATCTAGCCATAAGTAAGAACTATTTATATGCACACCCTGAACAGACACCACGATGGTTAACAACAGGAAAAACTATGCTCTTACTTGAGTGAACCTGCAAGCTACCTTAAAAATTATAGACCAATAACTTGTCTTCCGACGACGTATAAACTATACACTGGGATTGACGCCAACAGAGTTTATAGTCATTTAGAAGAAAACTCAATTATGGCAGTAGAGCAAAAGGGCAATAAAAGAAAGTCATATGGAACAAAGTATCATTTGTTGTTAAATAAAGTTATAGTGAAGAACTGTAAGAAAGGGAAGAATCTAAGTATGGCATGGATTGACTATAAAAAAGCATTTGATGGTATCCCACATTCATGGATAAAAGAGTGCTTAAAAATGTATAAGGTACATCCTACACTGATTGATTACATTACACTAACCATGAAACAGTGGCAGACCACTTTGCAATTAAGCCATGATAAATGGCAGATTATTATCCCAGGGATAAAAATCCAAGGTTGGATATTCCAGGGTGACTCACTGTCACTGTTGCTATTTTGCCTTGCCATTAATCCATTAAGCTGTGTGCTTAGCTTAGGTCATGGCTATAATTTGGTTCTAGA
The DNA here is from genome assembly GCF_019279795.1 of Protopterus annectens. Taxonomy (NCBI): domain Eukaryota; kingdom Metazoa; phylum Chordata; order Ceratodontiformes; family Protopteridae; genus Protopterus; species Protopterus annectens. The sequence goes on from NC_056745.1 coordinate 232,623,572, forward strand.
AAACAAAGTCTAATGACTTCTCATCTTCTCTTTGTCGATGATTTAAAATTGTGTAGCTCATCAGATGAGGAACTGAAAGCATAGCTGCAGGTTGTCAAAACCTTTTCAGATGGTATTGGAATGTCATTTGGTCTTGATAAATGTACAAAAGCAACCTTTAAAAAAGGAAAATTGCAGCACCAGGAAAACATCAGTTTGGGACAAGAATGTGATATAAAAGAATTTGAGCAAGAGGGGATGTATAAATACATGGGAAATGATGAAGGATCAGCAATAAAACATGAACAACTGCGAATAAAGCTTAGTAAGGAGTACTTTAGAAGACTTAAATTAATCCTGAGAACAGCATTGACACCTAGGAACAAGATCCAAGCTATAAATCAGTTTGCTCTTCCTGTCCTAACTTAAAGTTTTGGAGTGATTGACTGGCCCCAAAAAGTGTTGGATAGATTGGATATTAAAACAAGAAGGACGCTTCATGCTCACTAAATGATTTACAAAAATCATTGTATACCAAGATTATATATTCCCCATTCTGAAGGAGGGATGGGCCTTCTTGTAACTGATTACATGTATAGATCTGCAATCTTGGGACTCCACACATATCTACTGACCTCACAAGATCCAAATGTGGTGAAAGTTTTGAAACATGAGGAGAATAAATCTAAGATGGCATCTCTGCTTAATTTAGTAGAAGCATATCGACATCAATCAGGAATGGAAATCAAACCAGAAGTGGATAAAAAACAGGCAGCAACTGAATGTGCTAAAAAACAAAAGAAACAATATAAGGTGAAGGACCAGATGAGAAGGCAAGAAATGTGGAAAAAACATAAATATAGTTGCAAGTGTAGAAAACTTCTGGAAGAGCCTCATGTTGATCAAGAACGAATGCAGGAATGGTTAAGGAGAGGTGAATTTACATCAAAAAATGAAAGGTTAATATTGACAGCCCAGGATAGTGGGCTACATACACGCTAGTTTACTAAGTCCATTGAACATGTGGAGAAACAGACATATGTAGGTTTTGTGGAACCGAATTGGAAATAGTCACACACCTTATTGCTGGTTGCGACTGTCTAATGGCAGAGGGGACAGTATACTGAAAGGCATAATAATGTGGAGAGATTGTTATGCTGGAGATTGTGCAAACATTATGGTATCGAAGTGGCTGAAAAACATTGGAAACATGAGCCACAGAGAATCATAGAAAATGATGAAGTTTGCATGACACGGAATCACCCAATACCAACAGTCCAAAAGATAGATGCTAGAAAATCGGATATAGTGGTCCAAGAAAAGAAGACAAAAGTAGCATTGATCATTGAAATTGCCACACCTAGTGACTACAGTGTCTTGCGTACAGAGAGACACAAAGTCATAAAATACCTTGATCTGTAGGCAGAAACGAGAGCCATGTCGATGAAAGATGCCCAAGACAGTTCCAATAGTAGGAGCAACGAGTCTTATAAAAAAGAACTTACAATCGTATTTAGATATTGTACCAATTGATGTAACACCGTACAAATTGCAGGAGGAGTCATTACTGGGCACATTGTGGGTGCTGCGAAGAGCACTTTTGGCTAACATCATAGGTTCATAGGTAGGTACTAGACTATTGGCCCTAGGGTCTATATAAGCCTAGCCAAAAAGGTACCCTGGCTTTTGCCACCCAAGAAAATTATTTTCCTGTGCCCCTGTCGAGCAGAGCCACAGAAGTGAACACCGGGGTGAATTTCCTATTTTCCATCCAATCATCAAGATTTTTTTGAAGAGTGCTAATGAGAAGCTCTGTTTGACATAGATAGGTAGTCTGTTCCAGAGTATAGGACGTCTCTAGGACAGGAATCTATCCCTCCAGCATGTTCTGTTTATTGTGGTGACAAGGTTTAGGTCCCTACAGCGTGTAGTTTGGAGGGATTGGGATTTCTTTAAGTGGAGCATGTCCAACAGCTCTGGGTTTGACATAGTTTTGTATGTTAGGCAGAGATCATCTCTGAGTAGGCGATATGCGATGGAGTAAAGTTGGAGTTTTTTGAGACGGTCTGCGTAGGGTATCTGCTTGAGGCCAGTAATCCTCTTTGTGAGGTATTTCTTTGGCCTCTCCAGTTGTAGATGTCTTGTGAGGTACATACAAAAAGGGGTGCTGTACTCTATAATGGGTCTAATGAGTGATGAGTAGACGGGGAACAATGACCTCTCTTTTTCTGTTTGAGAAACCTATTGTGATGAGGTGTGCCACATTGAAGGATTTCCTGACCACTGTGGCAATGTGATTATCAAAGGAGAGACTACTGTCCACCTGTGTCCCATGGTCTCTTATCACACTTTTGGTGTTAAGTAGACTACCACCTATGTGGTAGTTCATGTGTACAGAGTTTTTGCCAAAGGGGATGACCATGCACTTTTTGGCATTGAGCTTCAGGCCATGGCTTTGACACCAGGCATCTGTCTCAGTGAGGCCCTTTTGTGTAGGATGTCCACATCATTAGGAGTTTCGATTGTGGCTCCCAGTTTGCAATCATCTGCAAACTTCATTAGCCAAAGACCTTTTGTGTTAGCCTGTACTTCAGAGAAAGAAGTATATACCAAACAGGAGAGGACCCAGGACTGAACTGTGTGGTACTCCACTTGTCACTGGTCTGAAGTCGGATTTGGTGTCTGCTACTTTCACAGTGTGGGTTCTGTCCATGAGCCAGTTGGCAACCCATCTTGTGACATAGTTATTTATATCTAGTTTAGTGAGTTTATCTATAATTCCAGAGTGGGGGATGGTATCAAAAGCCTTGGCGAGATCTAGATAGGTTGTGTGAACCACCTTACCCTCATCTATGACTTTGGTGACTGCTTCAAAGAAGTCTATCAGGTTTAGGAGACATGATCTGCCTTTTACAAACCCGAACTGGGTGGGGTCCAGAGTTTGGAGATTACCAATGTCTTTGTTTATGAGTTCCATGATGATACGTTCCATGGCTTTGCAGACCAGGCTTGTCAAGTTATGGGGCGGTAGTTCCCAGGGTCCGTTGTGGCTCCCCCTTTGTGGAGTGGGATAACCGTCGCGATGCGCCATTCAGTGGGCACAAAGCCTGAGATGAGGCTATGACTGAACATGGGTACTTATGTGGAGTGCCAGTTTGTTCTGTAGTTCATGTAGAACGCAGCCTGGGATATTGTCAGGTCCCATGGATGCTGTGTTCTTGGCTTTGGAGAGTGTTTTTTTTTACCTGTGCAACCGTGATTACAGGAAATTTGCATTCTTCCGGTATAAAGATGGCCCCTCTAGGGGGTGAGAGGGGGGTAAAGTTAGCACTGAACGTATCTGCCAGGATGTTGGCAATATCAGTTGGTTCTGTATATTTAGTGCTGTTGTGCTGTAACTCAGAGCAGATCTGAGTGTTGCCATTGAGATCCTTGACATAGCTATAGGATGCTTTGTGGTTGTCTTTAGAGTCGGTGTCAATTTTGTTTTCGTAATTAGCTTTGGAGGATTTTATGAGGGATCTCACCTTCTTACTGAGGCTGACCAGGGAGCTCCTCCAGTCATGGGATTTTACTCTTTTTTTTGCAACAGTTTCTTTCTTCTGTTGTAGAGTTTGTTTATGGCAGAGGACCACCAGATTGGCTTCGTTTTTTTGGAGGATAGCATCTTGGATCTGTTAGGGATAGCAGGATCCATGCACTCGTGTAAGTGCTTATAAAGTGCGTTTGTGTAGGATTCAGCAGTCGTACCTCTATTGTCCATCTGCATGGGTGTCATGAAGTTTGCTACTTCTGTCTTAAGAAGTGTGAAGTTGGCTTTGGAGAAGTTTTTTTACGGTGGTTTCCCTAATGGGGGGTGGGGGTGGGATGTGGATGTCTAGAATGACTAGCTTGTGGTCGGATCTGACCAAAGAGGAATTGACCTCTGGTGTGGAACACCGGTCGCCCATGTTGGTAATGACCAGGTTTAGGATATTGCTGCCCCATGGTGGGGGTGTGAATAAGTTGATCCAAGGCATTGGAATTTATGAATTCCAGAAAATGTTGAGCAAAAGAGTTGGTACATGAGTAGTTTTTCCAGTTAATGGTGAGGTAGTTGAAATTGCCCATTATTAGGGTGTTGGGTTGTACCCTAATATTTTCCAGTGTATCAAGAAATGAGGAGTGGGAATCCGGGGGTATGGTGGGGGGTCTGTAGCAAGTTACAGTTTGGATTGCAATCTTGCCCAGAGTTAGTTGCACTTGGATAATCTCTGATGCATTATGCTGTCCAGCTAGCCTGGAGGTGTGGATATCCTTAATGAATATGGACACGCCTCTGCCTTTAGTGCTTCGGTCTGGGTTAGGTGGCCGAAAGGTGTGGTATACATTATAGCCTGGTAATGCGGGGGTTCTCTCTGGAGCTTTGAACCAGGTCTCTGTCACTGCACAGATGTTGATGTTCTCCATTTTAAGGAGTGCCTTGAGTGAGTGCATTTTGAGGTTTAGACTTCTAGCATTGATTAGCATTATCCTCAGATTTTGCTTGCTTGTACCTGTTACTTTGATGAATATGTCATTTGAACCTTGCGTAAAAAAGGGACTATAGGGGTGGCAACAGCCTTATCCAGTATCCAGAATCCCAAGGGCGACAGGTGCAGGCCATCTCTGGCAAAGCATCGTGGTCTGTCGATCATGTCATCCCAGGCAGACAAATACTGGATCCCCTTAGAATAACACCAGAAGCTTAGCCAACTGTTGAAGTCAATCATTTTGTCCTTGTACTGTGGTATCATTCTGGGTGATGGTGGGATGCTGCTGAGGGCTAGGGTCATACCTGCCTGGGCTACAAGATCGGAGAGCTCCTCCATGTCTCTTTTCATGTAGTCCAGGGAGGTAGGTTTCAGGTCATTCACACCAAGATGGACAATGACAGAGTCATATTTGTACTTTTTGTGAAGTGACCTGAGTGCGTGCGTTATGTGGCAGATCCTGACATCCGACAGGCAGCTGACAGTGACTTTCTCCTTGTTTAGCCTAGTGAGTGGAGCATCAGTGTGCCTGACTATAGAGTCACCTATAACTAGAGTGTTGGGTATGTTGTTTTGCCTTATGGGCTGTGATTGAGTGGCACACTGAGATTGTGGGCTATGTGTGATTTGGATTGTGTTGGGGGTGGAGTTTGCTTGCGTTTCTGCTTTGGAGGTCCCTGTTGCTTGGGCAGGTTTTTATCGAGAGCCTCTGTGAATGTAGGTGTGTGTTTTGCATTTGTGTGTTTTGGTGGTGTAGATTTTGCGGAACTATGTGATGAGTTTGGTGTGGTGCAAGTGTTTACCTTCTCCTCTTGACTGTCTATTCCAATCTTGGGGTAAAGAGAGCTTTGCTTCCAGTTTGGCTATATAAGTGCATCTCTCACAGGTTGTAGTGTTGGGTGGTTGGAGGAGAGGTTTGTCACTGTACATGAGGCAATTGCTGCATTGCCCCAAGATGCCCAAATTCATCAGGTAGACAGGAGAAAACACCGGGAGCTGACCCTTAGACATGCCTAGATAGGTGCTTATTTATTAAGTACTAAAACTACTTTCCTCTAGACAAGTGAAGAAAGTTGAGTGCTGTAGTAATTTGTAGCTTATTTAGTGCTTACAACAAGTTCTGAACAAGTGCTGAGCTCAAAGAAACAGATTTGAGTGCTGAAACTAAAAAAAAACAGGAGGGAAAGAGTGAAACAATACTAATTTCATGAACTTTAATCGTACTTTGACTTAGGAATGGGGTCCATTCCCGTCATGGTATTAGAAACCCAAAAAACTTGGAGAAATTAAAAACAGCAGAAACCATGTTGTCGCAAACAGTACTTTATCCCATTTGTCACGATCAGATTTTTTGCTGTATTGTACTTCCAATATAATATCTTATTCACATTTAAATCCTTCCTGTCTGTATTCATTTTTAAACTTATCCCAAAATTATTTATTCTTTTTGCAGTCCACAAAACAATGTTTTGCTGTTTCTTCTTCACTACAGTGAACAAATTTGACTTCCTCCATCACCTTATATTTCATGTTTCCTTTTATTGGTAACTTGTCTAATAAAATTCTCCCACTGCCCATCCCCCCAAAAAACTGTACTTTATAAACATTTTCAAACCTTTTTCTTTTGTTGGCTTGTATCTTCTTCTTTTAATTCCCTCCATGGCTATACCAACAAATATATAAAATCATATTATACTCTTCCTTTCAGATCAACCTTACTTTAACTTCTGTAATTTAATATTATGGTTATGTTCTTTTTCTTCCATCCTATCCCCTTTTGTCATTTCTTTTCCTTTTTTTTTTCTTCCAATACATTTTTATATTTTCCATATAGCATCCTACCTTTCGTGTCTTTTTGTCTTTTTTTCACATTTCGCATTACCTAAAATAAAAGCATAAATTTTAAATGTACCATTAGATTTTTTTTTTTTTTTTAATTCAAATCGCTTCATATTTGTTATCAATTTTCCCTCTTCTCAGCAGGTTCAGCCTTGAGCCCCAAATGAGGCTAAAAATGTCTAATAACACCCTTTTCATTCGAGTGTGAAACTTGTATATGTTCCCTAAAAATGCTATTTTTCCTTAATATACAAGTATTCAGCATGTGTCTTTTTCTAAAAAGATCAATACAAATATTTCCACCAAGCTAACATTTCTTTTATTTGTTCCAGCATGTCTCTCCAGTGACATGTTACATTTTCATACTCGCCAAATATCACTCCCAAAATCTTTGTTTCCTTTCCTTATGTAGTCCAGTTTTGTAACAGCTTTTAAATCCTTATTACAGTTTCACTTGTCCGTGCCCTAATATTTGTTAGCAGAACTAAACCATTTGCATATGCCATACAAATTTGTAATCTACCGTTTCCTTCCATCTCTCATCTTGCTTCCCTCATTTCGTGCATGCATGTCTGTAAGTACTGCATCCATTATGAATACAAATGAGCACATACTTATTTTTTACTTCTCTCTTTATACTTATTTTTCCTATCCATCCATTTATCATAATTTGTACCCATAAATTTTCATAACATTTCTGTATTACAGTAATACTTTTTTCACCTGTGCCATATGCTTCTAAAATATACGACATTGCTTCATGACTCAAAGGCTTTAGCTGTGTCACATGCCATCAGTCTTATTTTCTTTCAGTATCGTGTCTACTGCGACTTTCAGTATAATTAACATTTCTTTCACTTTTATTCCTTTTATATGACAGATCCCTTCTGTTACTCCATTACACAATACTTTCTCCATTCCTTTTGTAGTATTTTCATAAATATGTTATAGTCCACATCCCCTAGATTTATAAACATCCAATTTTTATATCTGTTCTTTCATCCCTTTTCCATATAAATTTTATCACTCCACCACATCTTCTTCCATTATACCTTTCCTTATCCATTCATTTAATATTTTTTTTAAAACCTTCTCTTTATTCCTTTTCTTGTAATATTAGCAGTATGTAACATAAAATCCTGGTGCTGATTCATTCTTACCTTCTTTTGTCACCTTCTCTATTTCTTCTGTTTTCTGAAAAATCATTACTTTTCAGATATTCTTTTGCTTTCCATTCTTCTTGCTCATCCATTTCCTGTTTTTCATACATTTTTTTCTACAAAAATGTCTACCTCTTCTATAATATTGTTTGTATTTTATGTCTCCTTTGCTACCTAATGTAGCTTTCAACCTTTCTTCTGTCTTTACTTTTTTACCAAGTAAGTAGAATTTTCCACTTTCTTTCCTTTCAGAAAAAGAATTGCCTATGTAACATAATTTTTACTTTTCCTGTAGTCTTTTCACACATTTTTCTTTTCTTCCTTATTTTGTCATTTCCTTGTTTTCTCTCTCCCATAATTCTGTAAAATTTCTTTATATTTCATCTTTTATTTTATTCTTCTTTCTACTTCTAAATGTATTTTTTCTTTCTGTTTATACAAAACCTACCATTGTCCTAAGATCTTTCAGTAATATTTCTTTATCTTTTATCATTTCTTCCTCCTTTTTAAACCCTGCAGTTAATCTCTTATCCATTTTCCTCCTTTATTATTTTACTGTCTTCCCCATTCTAGCCCATAGTGCCCTGTGATCTGAAAAAACTGCCATCGGCACTCCCCCATTATTTTTTCATGTCTTTAAAGTAAACTGTATAATCAGTTTCTTAAAAAAAACTTTTATATGCCCACTCTGAATTCTTTCCTACTTTTAACTCCCGCATTTTATTAATTCCTTTAACATCTTAATATCCTGTGTTATTTTTCCCCTTTTCATTCCTCAGGTTACATATAAAATCTCTTACCCTCACCACTGACTTGCTTAGTAACACGATTTTGTCAAACTGTTTTCTCTCCATAATATTAGTATATGCATAACTGACTGTTTATATTTTTGTCTCATTCTCGTATCACGTATAACTATCCTTCTTGGTACTACTATAGTTACATGTAAAAATTCTTTTTTAAACAAGAAATATCTGTATTAAATTATCATGTATGACATAGGCCTTGTTACATTTATGTAAATGGCAATAAACCATAGCGAAACAATCTCTGTTCAAACATTATACATTCCAATCTATGCTACACAATTGTAGCTGAAAACATATCACTTTTAACATATCCACTCATTGTTAGTCAGCCATTACATAGCTCATTCAAATCCTGCCTTCTTTTAAACCTCGTCCTCCTCTGCAAGTATTGATCCCACAGGTCCCGTTTTTCTTATGTAATTTGCTCCTGCCCTTTTCTAAAGATTCCAGTTCCAGTTATTTTTACTCTATTATTATCTTAACTACTTCTAGTAAAGTTAGTTTAGACTTTGATTTCCATTTTCTAGTAATTGCTTTTTTGGCAGCAGTCATAATTAAACTCAGCAAGGCCTTACTATGTCTAGGCAATTCAGAGTTTGTATCATAACTCAAAAAATAATTTCCTTAATCACTCCAACTTGCTCACCCAGCAGTCTGCATGGAATCTTAAATGTCTACCAACTTATTACACTCCCGGATAATATGTTCTCAGTTGCCTCTTTCTGCCTCATCACATCTCCAACATTTGGTGTCTATCTCAGGAAACATTCTTTGAAGTCTGCTTGGGGTGTAAAATATCTCTATAAGCATTTCCAGGCAAAGATCTGAAATCTTCTAGATTTTGTTGCATATTTGGGAGACGTACATATATCACCCCATTGTTTCTTTGTGAATTGCTTATATAATCTCTTCCCAGTCCTTCCTAACCTGTTCTGATTGATTCTTACAGTTATGCAATATTTTTTATGCTGTACTAATTATTCCTTTCTTAATGGCAACTTCTTTTCTAGATTCTACTAAAAACTCTACCATTGCTGGTCCTTCATTTAGGGCCCCCTATTTCTTTCTCTTTGCCTATACTCTCAGTCCTTGATATGGAAAGCAGTTTTTAGCCTGCAGCCAGATAAGTTCCCGGCATCTTCCCATTCTATTACCTTTCCCTCTTTAGTTATTTGCTCCCAGTACCTTGGTTCCTTTGCCAGTTTTCTCCAATACATTCTTGCCCCCACTTGCCTATTGTCTGTATCTCTAATTGCAGTCATCTCTATCGGCAGAATCTCCTTTCTCCAGTCCTTTGTTGGCTTAGTTCTTAGAAGACCTTCTGCTAGTTTATGAATATAATATTCTGTATGATTACAGTTCTCCTTAAAGATCTGTATCTAGAATCCTAGTCTGTCCCCATTACTTGAGCTCCCCCCATTTCATCATCATCTCTTTTCAGTTTGAATTATACTTTTGTGCTTGTGCTATGTATAGGAGCCTTAACTGTGTTGCTCTGAAATACCCCTTCAACTCGGGTAATCTCACTCCGCTCTGTTCTTTTGGAAGAGTAAGCTTATTCTACTTGACTCTTGCCATCTTCCCCTCCCAGATAAATGATTTCATCTTTATTAATTGCTATCCACAACTTCTCCTTTGGTTGATAAAAATATGCCTGATCTGTGTATAAGACTAAAGGGATTAAAAACATTTTAACCGCTTGTATCTTACTATAAGTAGCCATATAACAGAGCTTCCATTTTCTCAGTTTTTGCATTATCTTTTATTTAGTCTCTTCCCACATATCCTTAGCTGTCAAACCAACATAATTTTTAATCCATACTCCTAAATACTTCATTTTATCATGTCCCCATAAATATGAATATTGCCGAACCATTTCATATTTGGGTACATAATTTACTGCTATTGCTTTTGTTTTTGTTTCATTAATTTTGTATCCTGAAAATGTTTGAAACTGTCTCAATATGTTCCAAAGCACTGTAATGCCTCTTTCTGGTTTTAACATTTAGAAAATAATGTCTGCAAATAGAGCCAGCTTTTCTTGACTACCATACCAATTATATCCTTCCATTTCTGAGTCCCTCATTTTCTTTGCCAGTGGTTCTAAATATAATGCAAATAACAAAGGGGAGGGAGGACACCCCTGCCTGGTTCCACTGCTCAAGCAGAGATTATCAGAGAGGATCCCACCCACTTCAATTTTTGTCTCTGATCTTTCGCATATCCTACTCAGCAACCTTATAATTTTGTCAGGGGAATGCAAATGCTTCCATTGCTGTGCTCATAAAGTCCAAGCTTACTCTAGCAAATGCTTTCTCTGCATGAAGACCCACCAGCAACAGTGGTATTTTCTTACATTCTGCTTCCCTCTGGATTGTCACTGTTCTGTTTATGTTGTCAAATGTTTGATTCCCCTCCACAAAACCACATTGATCCATGTCTATCAATTTTGGCATCACTTTTGCCATCCTTTTAGCCATTATAGACATAAACACGTTATAATCATGCTTTAGTATGGAAATGGGGCCTGTATGATGCTGGATCTGATGGATCTTTACCCTCTTTAGGTGGTACAGCTACTACCACTTTCTTCTGGGATGTTGGTACTTCTCCTCCTCTTAAAGTACTGTTAAAACCTTCCAGATCATCAGTTTTTTCCATCATAGCTTCCAAACTTACACAGAAGTACCATCTAATTCTGGGTACTTTCCTGTAGATTGGTTATACATCACCATTTTTATCTCGTCTCCTCCTGTCCTGTTAGTAATTCAGTCACCTCTCCCTCTAGCCTTGGTATATTTAATTCTTCCATAAACATTTCCATTTGTACCTTTTCTTGACTTTATTTCTAAGCTTTATACAGACTTTCATAGGATTTCTGAAATATTTTTAATACTGCTGCAAGATCCCTAGTTATCTTCCTTTGTAATAGGTTCCCTAAACTTGGTGACAGCCCTTTCTACTTTCTGTTGTCTGAGTCGTCGTTCTAAAAGTTTTTGTGCTGTAGAGCTATTATCAAAAAACAGCTTAACGGCAATCTTTCTAAACTTATGCATATTATCAAGGTAGTCCCTTATTTTTCTGTTTTAGCATTCTCTGTTTGCTTCTCTTCTTGATCTGTGAGATTCCCCCTAATTTGCATTACTTTAATATTTGTCAGTACCTCTAAATAATTCTTATTACTTCTTAACCATCTCTCTCTCTTATTTCCACCCTATTTTTAAATTCTATTTTAATTTTATCCCACTCCCTAGCCATATTTTCAGAAGAAGTTTCTGTCTTCTCATTTCAGCTACCCATTCCTTTAATTCCTCTCTTTTCAACAGGTGGTGAAACGCCTGTGTCTTATTTTTATTTCATTACCCTATGTTTTTATTTTAGTTAATATCAGCATATGATCTCAAATAGTTATTGCGTGTGCATCAAGATCTTCAATTAAATACACATGTTCCTGTGAAATGTAAACTGTCTAGCCTAGCCCAGTTTATGTATCTTGGGGAATAATGTGTAAATTCGCTCTGAATTCCTAGTACTGAATTTGCATCTTCCATGGCAAATATTTTCATAACTTTTTTAAAAATCTACACTCCTTTGTTATATTTCCCTTTTGGACCCCCCATACTCATCTTCACTATTGCAAATCAAATTCCATTTACACCCTTTATGTAATATTCCTTGCAGAAAGCTGATTATTTCTCCCAGAATTTTCTTTAGCTCTGTTATAGCAGTTTTCGGTGGAATATAAATACATGCCCATGCAATACTCCTCCTTTGCCAGTAGCCCTTTAGTACTACAAATCTACCATTATTGTCTTATTTTTTTCTCTTCTGTTAGTATTGGAGCTCCTCTTGCAGTTAATATAAGTACTCTTCTCTTCCTTTTACCCAAGGTATTCTGCTGAAAAACCATCCTGAAAACCTTTCTTTATCAAATTCATATGTTCATTTCTTTCCTTTTTTTTCAAAAACATTTTTATCTTGTTTTCATTATAAACATACGCAATGTAGATATAACCAATACGATAAAACAGTAACAGAACTATTTACAATATTTACATTCATCCATGATAAGCAATCACTTTATCCATGCGAAGTTATCACTATTTGTTCAAACGTTTTTCCAATTTTTGCCATGCTATTTTTTTATGAGTAATGTTATGAGTTCTATAACAAATGGTTTGCAGTTCTTTTTTACAAACAACTTTTGCTAAATTAATAAAAATCTTTAAACATTAAATCTTGTTTACTTTTCCAGTTCAAAGTAATAACTTTTCTGGCAATTGCAAGAATTGGCCAGTTTAACTGAATCTGAAATTTAGGTATTACATTTGGTATAGAAACATTGAATAGGATTAGTGAGTTAAAAATAAGACAGATATCAGACCATAAAGCATTTACAAAATATCTGAAGTCTTTCCAGTATTGATCAACATTTCTACATTCAATAAACATTTGAGCCCAGTTGGCCTCTAGTAATTCATCACATTTCCAACATTTACTTTCATTGTTTCTGAGTATAAAATGTATTTTATGTGGAGTATAGAAACTCCTATTCATAAATTTCCATGTATACAATCTCCAGTATAATGGAGAAGAGGTGCCATACATAGAATTCAGTAAAATTTTTTTGGATTCATCAGATATTTGTTCTCCATTAATCTTTACATAGTAATTTCAAAAATCTGAGTCAAACTTTAGAGTGTCACTGTCTTCTCTTAGTATCTTATAAATAGGTGAGATACTTCATTTTTGATTGTCTTTTCAAGACACCTAATAAAAAGCTGACTCAAACTAGGTATATATTAATTCTCTAGGTTGATTGATACTTCATTTTGTTTATTCTAAACTGCTGTAATGAGTGTATAAACAACCAACTGTCTTGACTATTATCAAAACTACATAAAAGAGAGTTTAATGGTTTAATACTCATTTCAATAAACTGATGACAGAATATCAAGTTATTTTACTTTAATTTTTGCATCGCATTGATGTTGAAAGAATCTAGGCAGTCAAGGGAGTATGCTATAGGGAATATAAGAAATAGAAACTGTTTAATGCTGTAATTACAATCAGTTATTTTTTAAAGTTATTAAATATTTGATTAATGCCATACAAAAAGTGATCAAACTTCTTATTAAATAAACAAAATTCACGTAAAAGCCAATGAACTCTACTTATTCCATATTGTTCCTTAAACTGAGTTTCTATAATTCTGACATCCGTTATATGAATCTTGTGTATTGTTTTCCAGCCAGATGTATAGGTAGGTGTGATGCAATGTAGTATTACATTAATTATTACTGATTTGGAATAAAGAGCTAAGCTAGGGAATGCTATCCCATTACTGTTCCAGACTGTAATGTGCCATTTGTATGCAATCCTAGGTTTTAAGGGGAACCATAAAAATTTAAATAGCATGGAATCTAATTTTTTAAATAAGTTTTTGGGAGGGGGTAGTGTCAATGACTGTATATGAAACAAAATTTTAGGTAAAATTATCATTTTAATTAGAGAGCCTATCCTCCATTGTGAAGAACATTTTATTCCACCTTGTGATTAATTCACTAATGGTGGTTATTAAATTATTGTAGTTTAACAGTCTCTTTCCATGTACTCTTTATACTGACACCCAAGTATTCTAATACATCATTCTCCCAATTAAACAGGCTATATTCCCTCTTAGGTTTTTGTTGATCTTTTTGTTAATTAGTAATGTTTTGGATTTATTACGATTAAATTGTAAGCCCTGAAATTCTTTCAAACTTGCTTAAGGTATTTATAACATCATGCAAAGAACCATCAATATCATCCAACGTTAACAACATATCATCAGCAAATAATTGTATCTTAGGGCAATAGTCTTTATTAATTTGAAAGCCTTTTATATTTTGCTTGTTTCTGATATATGTATCAAAAGGTTCCATTGAAAAAGCGAACAATAATGGTGACAAAGGACAACTTTGTCTAGTTCCCTTGAGGATTTTTAGTGGTGAGGATAGACATGATCCGGTTTTTGCATAAGCTTGTGCCCCACTATAAATTTTCATTAATAAGTTGACAAAATCTGAGGAGAATTCAAAACCAGAATTCTTTGTAGATAAGACCAACTAATAGAATCAAAAGCCTATACTATGTCTAGACTGATAATAGTTGTGTTTTGTATTTGCATGTTATGTCTGTTAGTGATAGTAATTTAATAATGTTATCTTGCACTTTTCTATGAAGAATGAATCTTGTCTGATCATTATGTATTAGATTAGGTAATATTTTCTTTATCCTATTAGCTAATATTGTCATGAAAATTTTATAATCAGTGATTAGTAACGAAATTGGCCTATATGAATCACAATATTTGGGTACTTACCTTGTTTTAATATGGGGGAGATAATGGAGTATTTCCACGATGGGGGTGTTATACATTTTTACTTAACCATAGTAAATGCACTCATCATTCTCTTTATTATATATTCAGGAAAAATCTTATATATTTCAGGAATTATTCCATCCAGTCCTGGAGCTTTATTATCTTTTATTTATTTATTTATTTATTTTGCTGTTTCACTTCTGTTAGTGTTATTTGTTTATTTACTATGTTATTTTGTTGCATTGACACCTTAGTAGTTGTATTTTCCTGAATACAAGTATTTATTACATTATCTGTCTCCAAAAGTGGTGTGTTATTATTTATATCTTTATAGTAGTTTTTGAACACTTCTAATATGCCCATTAAGTTAGATGTACTCTTAATTGAGACATCACTTTCATATTTAATCTCATTAATAAGATTTTGATTGTTTATTTTTTTGGATCTTACCGCTATTTTATGTAGATATTTGGGATTTACAGCATAAGATTGTAATTTCAATTTTTCCAGGTTTATGGCTGCCTTATGATTCAGAACTTGTAAGTATTCTTGATTTGACTTAGTAATTTTGTTATGTGCTACTTTATTTGGATTTGCATCCATTTTTATCTTGTCTATTTTTTTTGTAAGTCTAAAAGTTCTTTGTTCCACTCTCTCCTTTTTTTAAGGTACCAATATTTTATTCTGATATATATATATATATATATATATATATATATATATATATATAAACTTTAAAGGTGTCCCATAGTATAGTATCAGTCACTTCACCATTATCATTTGTTTCCATAAACATGTCTATTTCTTTAATTATCCATTCCCTAAAGTAATTTAAGTTAGTTATGTAAGCAGGAATTCTCTGTAGAAATCTTAAATCATCTGTATGTGTAGTTAATGTAAAGTTTATAGCATTATGGTCCGAAAGTAGACACATCATTATAGATGCATCACATATATTATTTGATACAAAGACCTTATCAATGTTTGTTTGAGTACCAAACCAATATGAATAGTGAATATAGCATAAGGAATAATGTGCTCTTAGACTATATATATCTTTAAGGTTCATCTGCTTTGTAAAGTTTTTTAATTTCTTGGCTTCAGATGTTATTTTTATTTTACCAATTTAGAAGTATCATTGCCTGATAAAAGTAATATCTTTTGGCTTTTCCCGGTTAGGGATCGCCACAGCAGAACTTCGGTCCCTAATGATTGGCAGTGGGTTTTTACGGTGCCGAGTTGCCAGCCCGACACCCAACCTTTAAAGAAGACACACCCATTCATATATACCCATTTATACCCCTGACTATCGGACATCATGGAAGATGAGACAGCAACCAATGCAGGACCCATGACTTTGATAATCGGGCCGACTGAGGGCTACTGCAAGCATGCACCTACCTGCATGTCTTTATACGCCACTCAACCACAGGGAGAACATGCAGACTCCGCACTGAAGGTGCTTCAGCCAAGAATTGAACGGGAGAACCTCTTGCTGTGTGGCGACAATGCTAACCGCTGCACCACGGTGGCCTAAAGTATCATTGCCTAATAATAGGCAGTTAAGATCACATATTTCTATAATTTCCCCATTTGCTTTTAAAGTAATCAGGTCCAGAAATTTGTCAACATATTTAGTACTCAGTCCTGGTATCCAGTATGTATTAATCAAAGTATAATACTTCCTGTTGATTTCCAAAATAACCATGCTTAACATCCCATCTTTATCTGAAATTGTATCTATAATTCTTGGCATAATATTTTTCCATAGAATAAGAGTGCCCCTTCTCTTAGTATTAAAACATGAATCAGCCAGATGGTATAGCCATTGAATGAGTATTTTTGTAGCTCTTTTTTTAATAGATGGGTTTCCTGTAAAAAGATGATCTAGGCTTTATGCATTTTGATATATTTAAGCAAACCAGCTCTTTTTACATTATTGTTCAAACCATTAATATTTAATGATAAACATTTATAAGCCATTGACTATAATGTGTATGTTATTATTAACTGAAAGACTTTCTTCCGTGTTAACTTGAAATCTTCTGAAAACTTACTTGTCATGGAAGTATAACATGTATTAAGCACTACTTTCAAAAACCCAAAACTATTTACAAACACATACATGAAACATAAAGTTTCTGGTTTAGCTAAAAACGTAACTAAACCATCCATCCATCCACCACCTCTCCAATACCAAATGACACAAATTATCCATCTCTGCTTAGAATATAGTATAAAAACAAAAAAGAAAAGTATTATGAAAGCAACTAAAGAAATCTGAATCCATGAAATATATATTAGAGTGAGTGTCCAATATACCTGAAGCTATATGAATATGTCACATATGATGATACCACCTCTAATATGTAGATATGCCAGAAATACACATCAGATGAAAGTATGTATAAACATTAGAAGGTTTAAGAAAATTGTCATTCTTTCTAAGACTTTTCAAGAAACATTAGATAATTTAACCATTTTGTCAGTCATCTATCTAACATTTTTCATGCAAGGATCTGTTGAATATATATATATATATATATATATATATATATATATATATATGGGTCCATATGACTTGGTCGACAGTTCATATGATCGACTGTTTATCTGGTCGACAGTTCATTTGATCAACAAGCATTTGCCCCCTTCCCCAATGTTGTGTGACCCTGGAGTTGATATATATAGTTAGGGGGGTGTGGGGGGCAAAGCCCCCACCTAAAATGCTTGTCGGTCAAATGAGCTGTCGACCAAATAAACAGTCGATCATATGAACTGTCGACCAAGTCATATGGACCCATATATATATATATATATATATATATATATATATATAAAAACACTTCTTATAATATAACTATTATATTTTGCAATTATACACATATTACTCATATGAATTAACAATATCTGTGTTGATGAATTTCATCAGTGGGGGGGGGAGAGAAAAAAGAGGGGCCCTCACAACCTTCTGTTTAGTTACTAAAGGTTTAGTTATATAACATGAGTCTGATGTTAATATGCATAAAGAGTTTTCAAATGCAGCTCCTAGTTCACTTAATGTCACTTAGTTACTAACACTATCATTGAGTCTGCAGAATGTATGCATCTATAAGAGAACATTTTCAAAGGAGTTAAACATGTTTATCAGAACTAATTATTTACCATTTAAAGTATCTAGTGAAGGATAACAGAATTTCAAGAGAAAATAATTCTAAGTACAACCATTTAACAAGTTCAAAATGTCAAATGATGTCATCACTGTTGTTTCCTCAAGCTGCAGCTTCATAAACTTGTTAAAAAGTATCTAAATAGGCCCATGCACAACAGAAACTGTATCTAGTGAGGAAAAAAGAATTTTCGGTGGGAAATTCAGATCTTGAAGCTTTTAGAGTTTACTGAAAGCAAAAAAAAAAAAAAAAACACTCAAGCTGCCTTGTCAGTGCATGTCATGAATGTCCGCAATGAGAACAGTCATACAGACCACCAATTTCCTCACAAAACATCAACATCATGAAAAAAATTAACCCTTTCATATAAAAACAGCTATTTAGAAGTAACAACAGCTGCCTCAAATCAGAAATCATATAACATTTCAATCATTTACCTACCAGTTAACCAGGCCAGAGAGGGAAAAAAAATGGAACCTAGTATATATATATATATATATATATATATATATATATATATATATGTGTATATATATATATATATATATATATATATATATAAACATGTGTGTGTAAAACTTATATTTAGTTATCTATAAAGCATCATTACTGTATTGTTTAAATGTATCTAAACAAAGATTCTAAAACATCTAGTTAGAAACACTAATCAGAAACACCTTGTTACCTCACCACTGACCCACTAGAAAAAATGCACTTTGGTATTAAGTCAAATTATACTATTCCTGAAGAATTAGAAGACATACATCATTTGTAGTTATTTAAAAGGGAAAAGTATGTAAAGTACTTATAATGGGGAAAAGAGAGAAAAGTAATATTGGTAACAAAAAAGAATAGGAAGAAAGAAGAGAGAGAGTGAGAGAAAGTTATTTAAATACTTAGTACTGTATGTAATTAGAAGTACATATAGAAAGGAAAAGAGAAAGTTAATAAAAAATGATTCACATTACCTTACAGCATAGAGACTTTCCAGAATCAAATATATTATTCATAAAACAAAGCATTTAAAATTAGAAGGAATTTATTAATTTGTGCTTTAGTTTCTTAGTTTTGTTTGTGCCTTCCTTTACAGATCATCTATGTTTGTTGCCTGTCTCTGCAAACTCTGGGATGACCATTTCATTTCTTCTATATTCAAATGTTCAGTTCTTTCCAAGTGTCTCCAGTAGCATAGCTGTTTGCACTCAATAGTTTTTAATATAGATGACTATTCTTTGTTTTTTGAATTTATCTGTGAGACCATTAATGTTTAAAGACATTAGAGAATGTATAACATCTTTTTTTAAGTGTTTAGTTCCAGCTTTTGTGTTACATGCATGCACTCTTTGGCAGGTTAATCTTTTATAAAGCTGTTTCTTGTCATTTCCATTTGAGCCCATGTCATATCTTGCAGAACTTTTTGTTTTATGGGAAACCCTCAAATAAAAATGCACACATACACTCAATTCCCCCCAAAAACTACTAACTTAATAATACACAAAACTATGTACATCTTGAAATATTGAAGTTTTACACCCTTAATAGCAACATATGTTCCAAATTGACAGCCACACACACAGACTTCAGCTAAACAGAAAGAGAGCTTATCCATGGTAAGATGCATGGTACATCCTGTGATTCTATTAAGTGCTGTCTGGTTTTGCCTTATCTTTATAGCTCACCCAGCTGAAAAACACTTGAATGCTTTCAGAAAACATTTTCTCCAAGCCATTTCTCTTTATCAGATTGTTTGCTAGTGACATGAGAACCAGATACAGGACTGCTTACTAGAAAAAAAGACCTTAAATATTTAATATTCTTTTTCATTTACTTGCTTTCTGTCAAACCATGTTACTATATAAAGCTAACACAGTTATTCCCCTAAGCAAGAATGGGAAAAAGCTAGCTATTTTTTCTTTTAACCGTATCCCCCTTTTTTCATTGCAGTGCCTACATTTCATAAAACTAAACAAGGAGAAAGAGAAGTGAGAGAAAAACAAAAAGAACAAATAGAAGCACCTATTTACATTAGTTATTCCCATTACACTTAAAAATAACTGAAAAAAACTTTATAACATGCAGAGAAAATCATGCACCACTTAAGTAAGAAAACAAAAATGTTTTACTTACAAATAACTCTGTCCTTCCTCTTCCCCCTGTCCTGAGTATTTTTCCAAGCATTAATGACGAAATAGGGCATGTGCTTTAGAGTCCCCACAAGTTATCAAAGTCCAATATTTTCAGATTTTGTTGTTCTGTCCTGTTTAACTGGTACAATTATTGGTTTGTAATCCCACATTTGTCAATTTCCAGGTTACTGATTTTAGTCTCCAAAATTTATGACATGAAGTTGGGCATATGCTTCAGAGTCCCCCTACAAGTTTAACAAAGTCCAAGAAAGTCCAATTTTTTCAGATTATTTTGTTCTATTCCTGTTTATCTCCTTCTCCCAAACCCTGTCTCTGCTTCATTTCCAGTGTACTCTCAATTCTTCTAGTTAGCATCTGTGCCTTTCTCTCTCTCAATCATTTTCCATTGAAACAATGGGAAAGGTTTCACTGGCACAGTCTCTCTGTGGTCTTTATTACCAGAGGAACAAGAAGCAGAATCTTTTTCTGTTTCACAGCTCATTTTTGTTTTACAAACTTTTGTATTTCTTCCTTAGCATGTACTTTATCAAAAAATGTTTTTGTTCCTCCAGGGAAAATATTTCTAGGAGAACTACGGACAGCAGTTTGAATCTCATTCCTGCTTCTCAGCATGGGCTAAATAATGGAATACATTTATTCCTCTTCTGCCTGGTGTGCAATGAATAGTCATTCTCCACAAACACTGTGCTGTCTTCCACTTTTAGTATGTTGTTGTTCTGCCACAGTTTTGTCAGAATCAACTCTTTATGCCGGTAAGATTGCATCTTTACTTTTAAGGGTCTAGATTGTTTTCTCAAAGCTAGGTTTGGAGCATACACATGATGTGCCATTTCAATTAACAATTTTTGTTGTGGAATATCAGCCCAGTTGCTTATTTGTACTTTCATAAAATTAATAGTCTATTCCTTCCACCTTCTCTGGTACAGCAGAAAATCTATGGTTTACCTACGTGTTCTGTCCTCTAATTCTATTAGTTTTTGAAGCATCTCTTTTTGTGCAGGCTCATATTCAGCCAGTCCTTTCTTCATTTCAACCTTTAACTTTTGCAGATGCTCTTCGTGTTTCACTGTTGCAGTCATTACACTTGGGTTATCTGCCGGCAGGTAGCCCTCAGTCAGCCCGAATACCAGAGTCTTGGGATTTCTGCATCGGATGCTGTTGCCTCTTCTATGACATCAGGTCGTCAGGGGTATAAAACATGCAGCCAATGCTATTACATCAGCTTTTCTTGCCGAGCGGAGCCCAAAGCAGAAGCAGTTCGCAAGTGCCGGTCGGCCGCCACTTGAAATTTTCGTTATTCGAGTTTCAAACTTGAAGTCTTCTAAAGCCAAGTACCCCGTTGGGGATCCATTTTTCTTGCTCTAAACGATGTCAGAAAAAGTTAACAATTGTCTTGCTTGTGGAAAGCAAATACCTCAGAGATTTTCATTCTTACTGCATTACCTGTTTAGGCCCAGACCACGACGTTCCTCGCTGTTGGTTTTGTGCCCTGTTCCTTGCCCAAACTATTCTTTGTTGGGCTATTATTGTCGCTAAATTCTTTCGCTCTCATTTGCAGTATTCCGAAATGGCTTCGATAAGCCATCTGACTACCGATCTTCTGAAAAAATGTAAGGATAAAGACAGAGATAGACCGCATAGGTCCAAAACTGCCGACGATGCTTCCATTAAGGTAGTCGCCAGTACTCAGTGAGGCGCTTTCGCAGCCCCTGATACCTGCTTCTACAGATTTGCAGGCCTCTACTTAGATCCATTCAGTGTCCGGTATGCCGCAAGATGCTTCTTCGACTATAGAACCTGCGGATGTCTCTACCTTAAATAGTTCCGGAGCCGCTGTGCAGGCACCAGCTTCTGAGGATGTATTCAGACCTTCTGATGTTCGTATTAAATTGACTACTTTGTTTCTGACTAAAACTACCAAATTTCTCAGGCCCAGTATTTGCACTGCACCTAGGAAACCAATGACCAAACCGTATTCTCAAACTCCCATGCCACAGAAACAAATGCTTAGAATGGCTGAAGACCTTATTACTTTAATCAGGGGAAGCCAGCCTTCCCCCTCTAAAAGACAAATAACTGATTTTCCTTCTGATTCTACAGATCATGAGTCCAGTGACTGTGACCCCTCATTACCAGGACATTCCCTTATCTACTTATGAGGATTCAGATGCAGAGGATTCCATTCCGTCTTCCTCCCCCCAGAGGACATTTCTTTCGGTGAAACCCTGCATACTCTCAGAGAGCATTTCTACTGGGAGTGCCATGACTACCCACAGTCCAAAAAGAGACTCGGAATTTTTAAACTTGCCTCAGCAGAGGCCCCTAGCTATCCCCCCTGTTCTGGAAATTGTAGATGATGTCTTCATGGAATCCAGTCTTACCCCTGATACTTTGCCACCAGCTCCTAGAAAGCCTGCTAGGTACTACAGAGTACCTGACTCTCACAAATTTCTTTTCAAAAATCCCACTGCAGATCCAGAGACCATTTCCCAGGGATCTAAAGGTATTAAGGCTACTACAGCCAAAAAACCCACCCCTTCAGACAGGGATTCTAGGGTTTTAGACAGATGGGGGAAGAAGGTGTATACCTCGGCAACTCTTGCCATCAGGACTTTAAATTGCCAGTTTCACATGTTGAAGTGCCAGCAGCATATTATAGAACTAATTAAACAAAAAATGATGTTGATTCCTGATTGTGCAGACAATAAAGATTTACAAGAGTTAATGCATTCTGCAAACTAAGTTGGAAAACATACTTTGCAGTGTGATTTTAATGCCTTAGAGGTATTTTGCAGGGCTGCTGTCACTGGGTCTGTTCTGAGAAGGCATGCTTGACTGAAGGAACAAATCTTGCCAGACCATGTCAAAGCAAAACTAGTAGATGCTCCATTACACCAAGAACATTTATTTGGCACAAAAGCAGAAGTTGTTCTTAAAAAGATGGAGGAAAAAGCTAAATCAGTGCAAACAGTTAAAGATTTCCTACAGGTACAGCCACCTAGATTCAGTAGGCATTGGCCTTCTAAGAACTGGTCCTTTCCAGTCCAAACACAAGGGCAACAGACCACCAAGACTACAGTCTCAGGGTATGCACAGATCTAAACAATGGAGTGCTCCCACCTCAAAAACAGGGAGTGATAAGCCACCCTCTTATGGAAAATGTTCACAATAACTTGTCCTTCATCCTTCCCAGCCATGCCCAAGTACTTGCACCCCTAGAAGGAAAACTCGCCCTGCATTCAAATAAACTGTGGGAGTACATTACCCAGGACAAATGGGTCTTAAACATTGCATCCCAGGGATACAGATTTCTACTTCCACTCACTGCCAACCCCAATTGGATTGCCAGACCTTCCCCTGAACCAGTGGGCAGAGGCCCAAAAGCAAGTACTTTCTCTTCTCAGTATCAGGGCTATTCAATCTGTTCCAGTAGAGCAAAGGGGACAGGGTTTCTACTCCAGACTGTTTCTGGTGCCCAGAAACGAAAACTCTTGGCGCCCTATCCTGGATCTGACAGTTCTCAACACCTTCCTGGTGGTATCAAAATTCAAAATGCATACACTCCAACAGCTGCTTCCTATGCTAGCCAAGGACTCTTGGCTGACCACACTAGACTTAAAAGAAGCTTACCTGCACATCCCTATAAGGGAATCTTGCAGGAAATATCTACGTTTCAGGGCAGGCTCTATGCACTATCAGTTTTCTGTACTTCCCTTTGGCTTATCTGCTGTGCCCAGGGTATTCACAAAGTGCCTGGCTCCAGCCATTGCATACTGCAGGCAGAGAAAAATTCAAATTTACCCATACTTGGACGACTGCCTGATTCAGATCTGTCACTACATCACTTGACATTTGTAATGAGACTCCTAACTTCTCTGGGGTATACCATCAACAAAAAGAAATCATATCTGGTACCCAGCCAAAAGATTGTATTCCTGGGAGCAAGCTTGAACACAACTTCCCAGATGGCATTCCTCACTCCAGAAAAGCAGGTTTATTTGACAAATTACTTCAAACTACTGGCCACCCAAACCCAGCTATCTGCAAGAAAAATACTGCAAGCCCTAGGGTTCCTGGCCTCATGCATTCTCCTAATTCCATATGCAAGACTGCATATGAGGAAACTTCAATAGTACTTAAAAAGTCTCTGGTGTCAACATTCTCAGGACCTGGAAACAGTGATTCCTATCATTCCTTGCCTAAGGACAGAGCTCCATTGGTGGGCAGAGGCCTGCTACCACAACGAGGGACTCTCTTTCACTCAACCCCTCGCCGCCCAAACCCTGGCAACAGACCCATCAGACTATGCTTGGGGGGCTCACATGGCACGCAAATGCATTCAAGGCAAATGGAGCCCAGGGCAAATGCACCTGCATGCCAATCAAAAAGAAATATTAGCTGTACAGAATGCACTAACAGCCTTCAAATACCTTATCCTTCCAGGACAACTCTTGATAAAGACAGGCAACACCACAGTTATGTGGTACATAAACAAGCGGGGGGGGGCACATTCCTACCCACTCTGCAGGTTAGCCATGGCTCTGTGGAACACAGCCTTGAGCAATCAAGTGCACCTGCAAGCTCAATTCCTGCCAGGCAAAGAAAATTCACTGGCAGATGATTTAAACAGAAGTCTAATGGACCCACAAAAGTGGAAACTGGACCCCAACTCATTCAAGCTTCTAATCCATAGGTGGGGAACACCAAAGGTGTGAACCTCTTTGCTTCCTCCCAAAACCATCAATTGAGCAAATTTTGCAACAGAACTTCCCACAGCCAAGCATGGAAAGTGGACGCCCTTTCCTTTACATGGGAAAACCTCTCAATCTATGCCTTTCCCCCCTCTGCCCCTCCTCTCGAAAGTACTACTCAGGATCCAACAGGATAGGCCAAGGGCAATCCTGATTGCACCAGACTGGCCACACCAGCACTGGTACCCACTTTTATGCAGTCTGACAGCAGTGCCACCATGGCACCTGCATCAGACCCCCTCTCTGCTGTCCCAGCAGGAGGGCCAGATTTTGCATCCTCAGCTGCAAACCCTGAACCTAGCAGCCTGGCTTATTCCCTGAATACATCACCAGCAACCCTCGGCAAACAGATGCTGGATGTCATCCTTGGGGCCAGCAGGCCTAGTACTAGGAAATCCTATTCAGAAAAGTGGAAAAGATACTGTTCTTCGTGCCAGTCTCAGGGAAAGGACATGACCGTGCCCACCTTACCTCAGATTTTAGATTATATAGCAGAGCTGCTCCACAAAGGCCTATCTTTCTCTTAAAATAAGATTCATGCTTCTGCCATCTCAGCTCATTACAATACTAAGCCACCCCTCTTTTCTCACCCTCTGGTCAAACAGTTCCTGAGAGGAGCTAACAATTTAAGAACCCGAGGAGAGCACCCATTCCTGCCTGGGACCTTGCCTTTGTACTAGAGAAGCTCATGCTTTCCCCTTTTGAGCCTGCTGCTACAGCACAGTTAAAATTCCTCTCCTGGAAAACAGCCTTACTTCTAGCCATCACTTCAGCAAGAAGACTGTCTGGGTTGCAGGTCTTTATGGCTGTGGAACCCTTCATTATCTTCCATGCAGAAAGGGTTTCCCTCAGGACTAACCCATCATGTATGTCCAAGGCTGTATCCAGTGTGGCTTTAAACCAATCCATCCATTTACCCACCTTTTTTCCTAATCCTCAGAATAAGGGGGAAAGGATCCTGCACTCCTTACATGCACAGACAGCTTAGGTTCTACCTTGACAGGACAAAACCTTTCTGACCAGCTGCTAGTCTGCTTTGCTACAGGGGCAGAGGGCAAGACCATTTCAAAGCAAACCATCTCCAAATGGAAAGCACACTGCATCCATTTCTGCTACAAACACCATGGAAAACCTCCCCTACAGGGGATCAGAACCCATTCCACTAGGGCTACCTCAACCTCTACAGCATTTCTCAGGGGAGTCCCTACCAGGGACATCCTGGAAGCTGCAATCTAGAGTTCTGTACATACCTTCACCAAGCATTACCACTTACCTAGCTTTTCTAAATCCAGAGCTGGATTTGCTGCAGCAGTCTTGCAAGGCCTGCTAGCCAGCCCTAATACTTCTTGACTGCCTACACCCTTCCTCAGCTTTGGGAATCAAGCCAAGTGTGATGACTGCAACAGTGAAACACGAAGAACATAGTACAATTGTATACACTTACCATACATATAGATGTTCGAGTGTATTCACTGTTGCAGTCCTGGTTACCCTCCCTCCAGCCCCCTGACGTATCTGTACTTTCTACCTATCCTCTTTTTTCGCCATATCTTATGGCAGTGGTATTTACTTTTTACTGGAGGTGTTCCACACCATGTAATTGCTTCCTATTTGGGGGACTCCTGACATCTGGGGCATGAAAAACTGATGTAATGACGTCGGCTGCATGTTTTATACCCCTGACAACCTGACGTCATGGAGAAGGCAACAGCATCCAATGCAGAAATCCCAAGACTGTGGTATTCAGGCCGACTGAGGGCTACCTGCAGACAGATAACCCAAGTGTGGTGACTGCAACAGTGAATACACTCGAACATCTACATTTATGGTAAGTGTACACAACTGTACTTTCTGTCACCTTATCTGAATATCTGTCCAAAGCTTCTTCCATTTTTCCAGATTTTATTGTTTGTGTTGATATAGTCTAACAGTGTTTCCTTTATTTTAACCAGGTCTGTATGCAGCTGCTTTATACTTTCCTCTAGGTTACTGGAAGTCATGTCTGGAACTTGCACTGCTTCTTTCTGAACTGCTTTTTCCAGTCTCTTTTTCTCAACTTTTTCAACTGATTTTCCTCCAGGTCCTTTGTTTCTTCTTTCCTGGAATCTAGGAAGTACACTTTACTAGTGAGTGAATGAAATTTACCCAGAAGTCTAGGTCCACTGCCTTTCTCTGCTAAGTTTCTGTTTTCAAACTGGGAGAGAGAATTAAGCTGTTACTCAATGTGCAGCCATCTTGGAAGTCCTGTTACATCTAAAACATTTATTTCTTCATTTTTTGTAAGAACTTGTGTTCCAGAACTTGTCTCTTTTCCTACCAACCAATTTGGATCCTCCATTACTGCCTGTATTATTTATCTTTCATTTTTATTACATCTGGTGCCTAGCAAGCAAAAAACAAAATCTGTTTTCATTTTTACACTATTCCACCACCACTAAACCTTTTATATAATTTCTAATAATATTGGCATTTAAAGCTAACATTCCTTTATCATTCTTTTCCTTTTTTATAAGTATTTTACTTCCAGAACTTTTTCCTTCTGCTAAGTCTCCCACCAGTTGATGTTTAACTGTGTTGTTTTTTTTCTTCTTCTCCTGCTTCCATTTCTTCCTCCTCTTTCTCTTCACTTTCTAAAATTGCAAATCTGTACTCTTCCTCTATGTTAATAGTCAATTTGAAGTATTTCTTCACCTCGTTGTTGAACCTTTCGTCACTATCACCTTACCCATACTACCTTCTCTTTCAACAACTTGTGTAGTAATGTTTTCTGTTTGTCTTTCTTCTCAGCTTTCTAATTCATCTTTCCATTTGTAATATGAGTCAGTCAAACCAGAAGTGATGAAATTCTTCACATTTTTTACAAAAAAATCTTGTAGTTTCTTGCTGTATGTCCCCTGTCCTCACACATTCATTTGTTACAGTCTCTTACTAAATGATTTTTCATCCCATCAGAAATAACATGTTTTGGGTGTGCCCCGGTACCTAACAAATTCTCAATTATCATTCACAATTATTTTAGAAATATGTTGAATTTTTTTTCCTCCTTAACATCCATTGTCACCCACACTTCCTACAGTTCTTTTTTAACATATTTTTTTTAGCTTTACTCCATAGTGAAAGAAAAAAAGTTTTAGCTCATATTCAGCCATATCTGAAGTCCTAAATTGCACATTTATTTTCTTTTTAGTTGAAGTTCCAAACTTGGAAATAAATAGTCTTTCAATGATACTACTTTATTTTTTATTTTTTGTCTCTGTCATAATTTTTTCCACAGAAAAACTTGGACCAGTCAGTTAAAGTTGGAGTACGTAGTAATGACCAAGTTCAAAAGAAAGAAGAAACTCCTTCCAAACATGGCTGTGATTCTGTATACACGAAGAAAAACTTTACTAAAGTGCACAGGTTACAGGTTAGCCTTTTCTCATAGTCCCCTCTGCTTCTTCATACCCTTGTCATAAAAATTTTCAAACAACATTTAAAGATGTAGATTAACCAATCACACAGGAATTTGACAGTTACATGACCCACCTACTTGTAAAATAACACCTACCTACTATTCCAAACAAAGTTCTAAACTAGTCAAATGAGCACTTGTATAGCCATAAATAGATAACAAGAATATAAAAAATAAAGTCATCCTTTATGCAGGTTATCCCAAAACCTAGCAGTTTGAATTAAAACACCAAGAGAAATAACAATGCATCTGTAGCCTTGCTATCGTACTTATCAATACAGTCAAAAAGCCATCAATGCTGCAAGATTGACAGCAAGGACCATTTCCTGCACATAATACAGAACAATCACATGACTACAACTAGCCAATGGGCTATAAAAGCAGCATAAAGTTTGTAAAGTTAAAAAAAAAAAAACTGTAAAACCATCATAGATGTTACAGTCGAAAACCTCAAGCTTGTGTAGCCATATACAGATAACAAAATATTCAAGCAAAAACAATAAAACTTCATCGTTCATATAGTAAAATAATTGCTAGAACTTGTATCAAAACCTAACAATTCAAACTGAAATACCAGCAAGGAAAGATGTGCATATGTAGCCTTGCTATCATAAATGTAAATATAAGCAATCTAAACTAAATAGCTTCGGCTCACCTTAAAACTTGAAGCTGCCAGAGTCTAAAACAAGTAAACGCTATAGATAAAACCCATCAATATAGTTAAAAGAACAACAACTTTGCTAGATTAACAACCAGAACTAGTTCCTGTGCAAAATACGAGCGATCACATGACTACAATAAGCTAGCAAATAGCATAGAGCTCGTAGATCAAAATCAAAAAGTATTGGAGCGTTCATAAGTATTATGATCATAGACACTTAAAGCTCAAAATGCTGACTTATCTGAAACAAGATAAAAAAAATGTATTACAAACACCAGTAGATTATCCATCTAGATATCCAAGAGTGCATATATATATATATATATATATATATATATATATATATATATATATATATATATATAAAATAATGCATACATTTGTTTTTATATAGCTAAGGCTAAAAGTTCAAAACCATGACAATCACAGCACTTAAAAAAGCCAATGTGAGCAAACAAAATAACACTGACTTATCTTGAACCCTAATCCTGCAAGGGTTTAAAAACCTCCAAAGTGCATAATATAATATAATAAAAACAATAAATGCCGCAAAATGACCCTAGCTTATGAAACATGGAACTAGATGTACAAAGTCACCTAATTACAACTGAAACCTATAAAATAACTTAAAATATTAATCAAAACACAGAGAAGTATTTCTTCTCAACCTCTTCTTTGTTGAACCTTTCTTCAATATCACCTTCCCCATAAACCTTTTCTTTCAACATCTTGTGTAGTAATGTCGGTCTTTCTTCTGAGCTTTTCTCTTCATCTTTCCGTTTGTAATATCTGGCACTCAAACTAGAAGTGACCAAATTCTTTACATTTTCTACAAAAAGGCTTATAGTTTCTTGAGTGTGTCCCCTCTGACCACACGTATGTTTGTTACAGTCTCATACTAAATGATTTTTCATCCCAACAAAAATAACATGCTTTGGGTCTGCCTCAGTATTTAACAAATTCTCTCTCACCATTCACAATTATTATTTTAGAAATATGTTGAATTTTTCCCTCCTTAACATCCATTGTTACCCACACTTCCTAACCTGCAGTCCATACATTTCTTTTTTAACATATATTTTTTAACTTTACTACATAGTGAAAGAAAAAAGTTCCAACTCATGCTCATCCATACCTGACGTCTGAAAATTGCACATTTATTTTCTTTTTAGTTGTACTTCCAAACTTGGAAGTAAATAGTCTTTCAGTGGTACTACTTTATTTCTTTATTTCGTCTCGGTCATAATTTTTTCCAGCAAGTTAAAGCTTTGAAATGTCAGTTCACAGAACTTTTTCAGTTATCAAATGTTGTAAATGTTAAACCCTACTGGCAGAATAATACTATCCATAAAGTAATACCTGTTCACACAGCCATCACTTCTTTTTATTCTTACCACTGGCAGTCTTCTGTTTGGCTGCTGAGAAACTGCAAATGTTTGTCCTCCTTAGTTTCTTCTTCCATTCTTCCTTGCCTTTCTCTTTCTGCATAACAACCTCTTTCTTGTAACAAAAACTTTGTTGCACAGGTATACCCTGAAAACTGGAAAATCCACCAGCCGATAATCCGTTGTTTTCCATTTACCAGCTGTTGCTTGTATTTCAAACCTCTCAGTTTCTTCCTCCTGTAATACTCTGAACACCATGTCACCCAGTCATGCATTATTTCCTTCCTTTGGCTCTCCTTGGTTCATCAAATCTAACAGCACTTGTCTCCTATCTTCTATTTTTCCAACTCTTTAAATTATTTAATATCCTTCTCCCTCCTTTGGTAAGTTTTCTCTAGCTCTTCTATCCATCTCTGCTATACTGTCATCCATCTTGGAATTCCTGGAACTGCTGTAGTAGCCCTATGGCCCCATCTAGCAGCTCCAGATAATGCTTCACTTCCTCTCCTCCAAAAGAGTAGGGGTCCTTTATTTAAATACAAAAATAACTGTTATTTACAGAATATTTACAAATTTACAAATATGTACATATGTACACATATTTATAATGTCCTAGACAATCATGCTAAATTTTCATCCTTATTAGACCCCACTCCTTTTCCATAACCACCACCTGATTTTACTCAATATTGTTGCTAAAATCCATTTACCATTAAGCATAATTTAGTTTATTCTTTCATTCCATATAACATAAAATAACTTTTTATCTATTCTTTTAACATATTCTTTATTTGCATTCTTATAATATCCATATTTAGTCATATCCATGTTTAGTTTATCTACTTCTTTTATAGCTTCAAAAAATCTTCTTTGCTTAGTTTCCCCATAACTTTTTAAATCTTTTACATTTCAAAAACAGATGTTCCATAGTTTCTACTTCTTGACAATGTAAACATATTCTATCACTTTTATTTTATATGACATATTTCCTTTCACTGGAAATCTGTTACCAGTCTCCACAAAAACATCTTGACATTCCACTTTCTGATTAAACAATTTGCTTCTTATTTTTATAGCTTTAATTTTTTTCATCTGTTAGATTTTTTCCATGGTTTTACATAGCAATGTTTTATCATTACATTCTTGTAGAATACTTTTCTTTCATTTTAAATTTTTATTTTCCATAAAAATATTTTTATTGGTAATATTTTATTTCTTCATTTGTACACTCGATCTTTTTTACCATACCCCAACATTTGTCATACTTGTATTTATACAGTTTTACTACTAATCTCTCATATTTTTCATTTATCTACTTTAAAACTTTGTACAAATACAATGAAGCAGCATATACCACTGGGTTAATTAACCATAAACCACCTTCTTTATTGATGTACAAAACTTCTATTTTACTGGGTTTAATGTAGAACCTGATATAAATGAAAAAGAAAATATCTGCAATAATCCCTTTTCAAATGCTGTTGGCAACATAAGCACACTTACTAAGTGTGCTGTTTTCACATCAATACTGAATTTATCAAATATGCCTTTTTTCTGAATGTTAATGTATATTTTCTCCAGAAAAGATGGTTGCTTTATTTATTGTTTTTTTCCTGTTGAATTCTACTTGCATCTTTATTCCCAAATTTTATATCTAACATAGACATTTCATTCATTGTAAAATATAATTCCCCTGATCTTTACTACATCATCTAAACCTTTACCTTTCTCTTCATTTAATCCCATCCCTATCATCTCTGAACACCTGTTTGTGCAAATTATTTAATTCTTTTAATCAAATTTTGTTTTGTCATCTGCATATGCTAACATAATGGAATTCTTAACCTTTCAGATGTTATATACCCTGCATCTTCTTTTTGTAATTTATTTTACATACTATCATATTCAGAACTAATGCAAAAAGTATACAACTCATGGGACATCTCTGTCTTACACCACTCTTCATATGTACCTCTTGGCTTAATCAGCCATTTACAAGTATTTTTTACTTTATTATTACTATATGCTGACTTACATAATTCCTAAATTTCCCACTTATATTAAATTCTTTCATTATTATTTATTCATTTTAGATGATAAAAAAATAAATAAAATAATTCCTAACTTTCCCACTTATATTAAATTATTTCATTATTACCTGTAAGATTTCATGTCCAGTTGTGTCAAATAATAGCTAATAATACAGCGATTACGATAAGACCCGCAGACAAAGGAGGGGGATTGGTTATCCTTAATAAAGATGACTATACAGATTACATGGGACTTTTGTTACAGGATGATAGTACATATAAAGAAATTGATATAAAAATGGTAGACAAGTTAATATATGAGGTACATCATGATATTTATGACTTGATGTTAACTAGACAAATTAGCTATGAGTTTTACTTATTTTTGCTCATTGAACATCCGACCATACCATACATCAAGGGGCTACCCAAGATGCATAAGGGCATTTTACCGCCACCGTTACGCCCCATAGTAGTTGGCCATCAATGGGTTACAGAAAATATTTCTATATTTGTTGAAAAGAAATTAAAACCATTAGTGAATGAAATCCCTACCATTTTAAAAGATTCTTATCAGTTGATTCATCATCTTAACAATATACAACACCATATATTAGATAAGCATTTGTTGGTTACCTTAGATGTTCAGAGCTTATTTACAGCAATACCAAATACATATGGTTTAGAGGCAATAAGATATTTATTAAATAAACATGGTATTTATAACAATCATGAACAGATTTTATTAAATGCTTTGATTGAAATAGTTCTCACCAATAATGTCATGATGTTCAATAATTCCTTTTATATTCAACAGTGGGGGGTAGCCATGGGCACCCCCTGCGCAAATACCTATGCCAATTTAGTTGTCTATAAATGGGAAACTACATGCCTCTTTACACATCCAGATTATTATAAGGTACTTGCATACTTCAGATTTGTAGATGACATACTTTTAATTTGGGATGGAACACCAGCTGAACTTCAAATTTTTATCAAGGACTTGGAGAAAACGACAGATTTTCTAAGGTTCTCCCTTGAATATTCATATTCTAATGTCAATTTCTTAGACTTAAACATTAGAAAAGAAAACAAAGGAAGATTAGTTACATCTCTACATAGGAGAGAGTGTTGGAAAAACACGATGTTAAGTTGTCAATCTCGCCTTCATTCTTGCTTGATGGCTCGGAGCCGATCCCTCGGCTCCGACTCGGCACTTGTTAAGCTCGAGAGTCACTTTTACCAGCTCGAGGCAGCCCCATATCCCATGATGCAAGGCGGTAAGTACCCAGATCTCGTTTGCCGCTTCGCTTAGGAGGTCTTCTTTTTACCAGCTCCTGGTAAGTTATTCACTTTTGTGAGATTTAAGCCCCTTTTAGTAAAAAAACCTTTTATTGATAGTTTTAAGTTTATTTTGTACTTTTCTGACAGAAAATCCCTGTCTCCTTTAATTTTGTTAGTCAAACTTTTCCTATCCCATCCCCCTGTTAGGTGTGTGTGTTGGTTTTATAGAATACCTTTTGGTATTTTATTTAACCTAATTTTGACTGTTGTGTGTGTGTTTTTTTTTCAGCACCATGTCAAAGGAGAGGGTCTCAGGTTTTAAGAAGTGTGACTCGTGCTGTCAGAAGATGTCTCTGACAGACGGTCACACTTCTTGCCTGTATTGTCTGGGCCCTCTTCACCTGCAGGACTCCTGTGCTATTTGTCATTCCTTCAGCCAGAGAGTCCTGCAGGAGAGACGAATAAGCTGATACTTAGGGGCCTTCTTAAGCCGGAGGGCTCTCCGGCTAAGTCGGCTCCACCAAAATCAGCAAAATCTTCCAAGGCCCAGGCTTCTGTATCTAAGCCTGCGGCCTCGGCTCCGACTCGTTCAGTCGAGATCGGCTCCGGCTGGAGCCGATTCTAGCTAACAAAGCCTTCGCTCCGATAGCTATCGGTGCCGAAACTGTAGTGACCACTTCGATGTCGGCTCCGATCGGTTCCGACACCCATGTGGCACAGGCATCGGTGTCGGCTCGATCGGCTCCGACACCGTTACTTTGGTGGCTTTACCGGCTCCGGCTGGAGCCGATACATCGAGCTTCCTGTCGGCTCCGAAGTCGGCTCCGACAGGATCTATAGTATCGGCTCGATGGCTCTTTCCAGGAAGAGATCGAGGTCTCCTTCCTTGAAGCCGATACTTTCGGCTCGGCTTCACCTCTTCTATCGGAGCGGAGCCATCGGAGCCGATCTTCAAGGTCTTCCAGACTGTCAGATCATGACCTTGAGAGAGTGGTCAGTAGATTACTTAAGTCACAGGTACTGGCCCAAATGTTACACAGTCCGTCTCAACAGACGACTGTTGCTCCACACCCCGTTACAGTTCCTCCTTCAACTCTACCCCAGAGCTTGGAGTTGGAGTCTTCGGAATGGTTACTGCTACGGCTGGAGGACGGATACCCTTTCTGTTCCTTCAGCCTCTACTCTTATCTCCTCTTGAGACCTTCCTTAGAGGGATTCGTGGTCGGGCTTCCATGGTCTCCTCCGAGGGGTGAGTGGCATCGGACCCTTGTCCGAGCCGCTCTTCCCTTGGAGCCTCGGCCTTGGTGAGCTCGGCTCCGACATCTGCCTCGGAGACTTCCCTTCGGTGGCCCCTGGAGTTCCTAGCTCTTGGAGCGGGTTCTCTCGGACCTGCCTGGGAGGGGAGCATTCGAGGTGATGAAGAGTGTACTGGCCACTGGTATCAGTCAGCAGTCTGTTCCCGTAGCTCCTCCCTCTATAGTACCTGTTGACATCTCTGCCACTTCTCTTGCTACAGGACCCAGAGATCCTCCGCCTCAGGTTTCCCCATTGGGAATTTCCCCCTCTTCCGAGGATTCTCCTGATGTTTCGGGAGAACCTCCTAGGAAGAGGACTTGTAAGAGGAAGCATGTAGACTCCCCGAGTCTGTCACTTGGATACTGACTTTGATGAGCCAGAGGGATCACCTAGATCCCCCTCTGAGGATGTCTCCTTCTCAGACATCCTAGAACTTCTGAAACAGACGGGAAACTGGCCCACCAACAATCCCTCTGAGGATGAGTCAGTATACCTAGAGGCGTTTGGATCTCGGCCCTCCACCTCCTGGGTGTCCCCGCCTTCGACCCCCTTATGCAGGTTATTGCACGAAGGCGTGGGCAGCTCCTAACTCTGTAGAGCCAGTCCCTAGGAGGCCTTCAAAATTTATCACTGCCCGTGTGACAAACAATTCCTTACTAAGGGTGTCCCGCTGATGCCATGGTGGTGGCTGCGGCCACCAAAAGGAACTTGCAGATCCTTCCGTGCCCGTCCATCCTCCAAAAAAGGACTCTAGGACCAAGGATAGGTACGGTAAGCGGATGTTTTCCTCAGCGACCTTTGCTATGCGTTCGCTGAATTACCTATGTCACTTCACCAGACTCCAGAGGGATATCCTGAAGGAGCTGGGAGAAGTAGTTCAGGATCCTACAGCTGCAGGGGCTCAAGAAAAATTGCTTCTCAGCTAGGAACCCTCAATTCCATTGCAAACTCCTCCATGCGGCTAATATCTTATGCTGCGGATGGAGCGAGTAGAGCCGCAGGCACAGGTGTGGCTCTTAGACGCCAAGCCTGGATGCGGCTATGTGATTTTGCAGATCCCTTTAAGGCGTCCTTCACAAATTCTCCCTTTGATGGGTCAGCTTTGTTTGGCCCTCAGGTGAAGGAAACCTTGACCAGGTGCGAGCAGGACGGCAAGACTCTTTCTGCTGTTGGAGTCCGTTTTTCCACCCCTTCTAGGCCTTATCCCAAAGGACAGAAGGGTGGGAAGATGTGGTTCTGTAAATCCCAAGGAGTCACGCCGGATTCACGTGGTCAGTTTACCCCTAGAGGCAGAGGGGGTAACAACAACAGACGCCGCTCTAGAGGCAGAGGGGGTCCGAAGAACCAGGGAAACAGGGAGCCTCCCTCTGACAAGCCCTTTCAGCATCCCTGAGGTGTTGCCCGGCTGTCCCTCCTTGGAGGCAGTCGGGGGAAGATTATCACTGTACCCAGAAGCCTGGCATTCCCTCACTCAAGACAGATGGGTACAGTCGATCATATCCAAGGGTTACATAATTCCTTTCGAGGAAAGTCCCTTCCCCTCAAGTTCCCTTCCAGATGTACCACCCGGTCTAAGGGAGATTGCAGAGTCAGAAATCGCAAAGCTACTGCAAAAAAGAGCCATTCAGCCAGTTACAATAGACCATTCAGAGCCCGGAATCTACTCAAGGTTCTTTTTGGTCCCCAAAAGACGGGAGACTGGAGGCCAATATTGGATCTCAGCAGACTCAACAAGTCTGTCAGGAAGACAAGATTCCGAATGGTCACTCTTCAGTCAATCCTGCCCTTCTTACAGAAGGACAACTGGATGTGCTCAATAGATCTTCAGGATGCGTACTATCACATCAAAATTCACAGACGCTCCAGGAGATTTCTCCGCTTTCGGCTGGGGTCCAGTCATTTCCAGTTCAGAGCCCTGCCCTTTGGTCTCACTACAGCCCCCAGAGTGTTCACCAAATGCATGGCAGTGGTCACGGCTCACCTGAGACGTCAAGGATTCCAGGTGTTTCCGTATCTCGACGACTGGCTCCTGTCAGCCACCACCAGGCATCAGCTTATACAAGCCAGGGATTACACAATAGACCTTTGTTCTCATTTGGGCATCTCAATCAACTTCAAAAAGTCATCCTTATCGCCCTGCCAGTCTATTACCTTCATAGGCGCAAACTTAAACACTGTTCGGATGTCAGCTACCCTTACAGAACAAAGAGTTTCAGACATTCAGACTCATGTCAGGATCATTCTGGCCAGCAAGAAAATACAGGCCAGAATGGTTCTAAAGGTATTAGGTCTCATGGCTGCGGCCATTACTCTTCTTCGCCTGGCTCGATTCTACATGCGCCTTCTTCAGTGGATGCTGTTCACACAGTGGTCATACCAGCAACTTCCAATGCGTCACCAGATTCTGGTGACACAGACATGCAAAGAGCATCTTGCTTGGTGGATCACATCGTCTCAGGTTCACCAAGGCAGGTACTTTGTACCTCCATCCCCGATAGCCACTGTCACCACGGATGCCTCCCTGATCGGGTGGGGGGCTCATTATCAGGGCAGGATGGTTCATGGGACGTGGCAACCGTTCGAGTACCATCTGCACATAAATGTCCTGGAGATGAGAGCAGTGCTTTTAACGTTGCAAGCCCTCAACGACTTTCTTCCCGTAGGGACAATTGCAGTCCACACAGACAACATGTCTGTAGTTTGGTATATCAACAAACAGGGCGGAACCAAGTCCTACCCCTTGTGTCGAGAAGCGCTCAGACTTTGGCAATGGGCGATCTCCTCTCATCGGTTTCTGGTAGCAACGCATATCCCTGGGAAAACCAACATTATAGCGGACAGATTGAGCAGAGCTATACTCATGCCTCACGAGTGGTCTCTCAAGCAATCTATAGCGGAAGAGATTTTTCTGGAATGGGGTCGCCCATGTTGCGATCTTTTTGCTACTACCCAAAACAGCAAATGTCCAGACTTCTTCAGCCTCTTCCCTCTATCAGGCCATCCCCAGAGACGCTCTGACCCAGGATTGGCCCCAGGGACTTCTTTATGCCTTCCCTCCATTTCCTCTGATCCCTCAGGTGATCCAGAAAGCTACCGTTTTGAGAGCCAAATTGATTCTCATTGCCCCTTACTGGCCTCGACAAGTTTGGTTCCCGTTCCTCCATCATCACCTTTTGGTGCAGCCGTGGCATCTGGACCCAGTGCCAGATCTTCTGATTCACCAATCGGGTCAGCTGCACCGGTCAATCCCTTCTCTCAACCTCACAGCATGGTTGCTCCACTTCCTTCCTTAGCCAGGCTTCCTTTGATCTCTAACCCTGTTAGAGATATCATAGTAGCTTCACTAAAATCCTCTACCAGGAGGATTTACACAAGCAAATGGAAACGTTTCTCTTATTGGGCTAAGGCCCAAAATATCGATCCTTTTACTGCCCCTGTTCAGGCAGTTCTGGACTTCTTAGCAGAGATTTTTCATGCAGGCTCCTCTTCTTCCACAGTCAGAGTTCAATTGGCTGCTATTTCCAATTTTCATGTCGGGATAGCAGATCATAATATTATGTCCCATAGGCTCTGCAGGGCCTTCTTGAAAGGAATTTTCCTACTAAAACCTCCAATCAGGAATCCTCCTCCTCAGTGGGATCTAAATTTAGTGCTGACATCCTTGATTCTTCCCCTTCGAGCCAGCTGTTTCTTGTTCCCTGAAATATCTTTCTTGGAAAACGTTATTCCTAGTGGCTATTACATCTGCCAGGAGGGTGTCTGAACTTCATGTTCTTTCGGTTCGACCCCCCTATTTGGTTTTTCACAAAGACAGAGTATCTTTGAGAACTAACCCAACCTTTTTACCTAAGGTCGCTTCAAAGAACAATTTGAATCAATCCATTGATCTCCGGTATTTTTCCTAACTATTCAGATAGAGCTGAACAAAAGCTACATTATCTTGATGTCCACCGTCAATTTAGATATTATTTGGACAGAACAAAAAAATTTTGAAAATCTGATCAACTTTTTGTTTCCAATGCGGATAATTAAAAAGGCCTTCCTGTTTCTAAAGTGACTTTGTCCAGATGGCTTTCTTCGTCATCTCTGAAATTTATATGCTCAGGTGAAAACAGCTGTGCTCAAAACCTAAAGCACATTCAACTAGGAGCTTAGCTACTTCTACAGCTTTTCAAGCTAGACTTCCTTTGGACACTATTTGTGCAGCGCCACTTGGGCTACTCCTCACACTTTTGTTTCCCATTACAAATTGGACTTGGCCTCCAGGGACAGAGCCAGTTTTGGCTCTACAGTCCTCAAGAGTTTGTTCCATTGAGCCACCCAGGATAGAGGTGCTAGGACGGTCCCATCAAGCAAGAATGAAGGCGAGATTGACAACTTAACATTAAGAAGTTATGTACCTACCATAACGTTCCATGTTAGTTGTCTTCTCGCCTTCTTTCTTCGACCCTCCCTCCTTCCCCTGGCCTGGACAGACCTTGTATAAGAAACTGTTATGCTAAAGACCATTCAGACCTGGTCCTTTTTCCATCTGTAAGTTTCTTTCTTCCTTTGGGAAGTATTTTATGCTTGGTGCTATTGCCCTTTGTCAGCAAACGAGATCTGGGTACTTACCGCCTTGCATCATGGGATATGGGGCTGCCTCGAGCTGGTAAAAGTGACTCTCGAGCTTAGCAGTGCAGTCGGAGCCGAGGGATCGGCTCCGAGCCATCAAGCAAGAAAGAAGGCGAGAGAAGACAACTAACATGGAACGTTATGGTAGGTACATAACTTCTTATTATTACAATATGATAGTATGCATCCTAGATTTACATTCACCAATATTTTGAAGGGACAATTTACAAGGATACGCAGGATTTGCCAGGACGAAAGTGAATGTAATGCTGAATTTGACAAGTTAGAACAGTTATTTCTGGATAGAGGATACAATTCCTTAACTGTGGCTGGTATAAAAGAAAGTTTTATTAAGGATCCCAATTATATACCAAGAACATCATGCAATTATAATCATAAATATAAATTTCAAGGACAAGATAGACAACATGATCTGAAACAGGTGAGATGTATAATTAGTTATACTAGTGATAATAAGTATATAACGAATATCATTAGTAAGAACTGGTCAATTTTAGTTACTAATGAAGAAATAAAAAATATAATAGGTGGAAGGCCCACTTTCACATATAAAAACACAAAGAATTTAAAAAGAATTCTATGCAATGAGAAATTGAATGAAAGGATTAACAATAGGGGCAATATAGGGACTTTTCCTTGTGGAAGATGCAGTTCATGTAAATGGGTATCTACTAATAATAAGTTTTTACATCCTGAATTACTAT
The DNA here is from genome assembly GCF_019279795.1 of Protopterus annectens. Lineage (NCBI taxonomy): Eukaryota > Metazoa > Chordata > Ceratodontiformes > Protopteridae > Protopterus > Protopterus annectens. Next base: position 232,663,751 of record NC_056745.1, read on the forward strand.
TTGAATTTGACATTAGCTGTTCAGCTAGTTGTGATGATACTAATGTGATATATTTAGCTACTTGTGAGTTATGTCCCGCCTTTTATATAGGCATGACAACAAGAAGGCTCAGAGACAGGATCCAAGAACACCTATATGCCATAAAGAAAATTGACCCTAAAAATGCACTGTCTAAACATATTACTGAGCATTCGGATCATAGATTTGTTTTTAGAGTGCTGCAAAAAAGACCTATAAACCAGCGAAGAGGTGACAATTTTAATGATTTAGAGAGTTTAGAACTAGATTGGATCTTTAGGTTTCGAGCACAACAATATCCGGGCCTGAATAGCTACATTAGTATCAGGTCACACTTAAAGAAACGTAAATACCATTGATTTTATGAATGTTCTAGATGAATTGATACCCAGGCAAGGTTTTGATTTTAAAATTTTAAATTATATGATATATATATATATATTTTTTGCCCAGGTTAATTATTGCTAACTAAATGTTAGCTCATTACAATTGATTGATTAATTATTTAACAGATTATTCATCCATTTACTCTATGCTATTGCATAACAAAATATCAATATGTGATAGTGAAGTCAAATTTAATTTTAGGTAACTTGTTTCGCCAATGTCTATCTAATTTACATATATTTAATATTTTTATTATTGCTATATTATAAATGTTTATATAGATTTGTATATATATATATTTTTATATATATTTATATAATTTGATTGTCATTATTTATTTATCTATTTACAAACAGCCTTGAAACACTATTTCAATTTTTATAATGCTACATGAAATAGGTGCTTCTTATTAAAAAGTTTCTTACATTATAATATGTATGCCATAAAACATATATATAAAACAAACGTATACACATGTTTTTGTTATGTTTTATTCATTATCTAAACTGCTATATACAATTTTTATATATATTTTTTTACATATATTTTTTACATATATTTTCCTTAATCCATTATAACAATATTTAGAATAATATTTTCATAGATATACTCTACTGGACCTTATTGTAAGTTACATGTTATATGATTGTTGATATATTTATTAATGAATCTAACTATACACCACCCCCCCTTTTTCATATCTAAATGATATATATGAATTATGTATAACATACATTTGATATGATTTATATTTGACATTATGTTAAAAAATTTTTATTGAAATTGTTATGATGTATGTAAGGTATTTATTTAGTTATTTATGATAGTAATCATAATAAATCTATATTTTTTAAATGGATCAAAATCAATGACTAGGTTAAGTGAGATTATACACACATTTTTAATTATATTTTTTAATTATACTTTTAATGAGTTTTTCATAGTTTCTTAAAATGTACATTAATATAATAATCTTCATATATTATTGCGTTTATTAATGTTGCACTAACTCAATAGGTTACTGATACATTGATCTGATAACCCTGTTCTGCTATACGTCATGGTTAACGGAACTTGGACCATTACATTTAATTTCATCATATTTGAAAGTTCTCCTATGAATGGACTGCTTCACAGTTTAAACGTTTTACTAAGTAATGTTTTAAATTGATTTGATTGTTGTGATAATTTTCTTTTTTGAATATCCTGAATAACTGCATGGGATATAGAAAGAAACCAGATATACATGTTATTTTATGGACTTCAGCTTTAAGATGATGCACACTATATTTATAAAATTGAATAATATGTTTAAATCATTGAATCAATTATGTCATTAAGCAATTGTATTTTTTATATATAAAGTGAATGCATTCACTAAGATTTTAAACCTATCTGAAGAAGCGTGCATTGGAAGCACGCGAAAGCACTCATTTCTGTGAATTTCCTGTGAATAAAATTCGTTATATCCTTCGTGGTGTTGATCTACATCTTTTACTTCATCAAATGCCTTGTTAAGGCCTCCTATCATAATTTTTTAGGTCTGATGGCAGCTGCAGTTAGTTCCCTTCGCTAAATATCACATGAGTGCTCCAGTGGACCCTGGCAGTCCAGTGGTCCATTCTGATTCAACCCATGTCCATGATGATAAAGTTGACTCAGATATGCAGGAATCATCTCATTTCATGGCTTCAGTCTCAGGGACCTATATCTAGGCAGGCCATTTTGTCTTCCCCTGCCCAAAGGCCACAGTGACCACGGACGCCTCCCTGTTGGGATGGGGGGCATTTGCAGGGCAGGACAGTTCAAGGCACGTGGTCTCCCTTAGGAAGACCAGAATGCACATAAACATCCTGAAGATGAGAGCAGTCCTCCTAATGTCGCAAGCCTTTCAGGAGTGCCTCCCTCTGGGGACCATAGCAATTCAAACGGACAACGTGGCAGTGGTCTGGTATATCAACAAGCAAGGGAGGACAGTCTTATCCTCTGTGCAGAGTGGCTATGAGAGTGTGGGAATAGGCGATGTCTTCCAGGCACTTTTTTCTTACAACTCATACTCCCGGGGAGTTCCAATGTGCTGACTGACAGACTCAGCAGATCTATCTTGAGTCATCATGAATGGTACCTGAATCAGTCAGTGGCAAGACAAGTATTCGACTGTTGGGATCAACCATGCTGCAATCTTTTTGCTTCTTCAGTTTATCACAAATGAAGCAATTACCTTGCCATGATCCCTCCAGTGGGGGAGTCACCCAGGGGCATTCTCATTCACGATTGGCCTCTGGGTCTTCTCTACTCTTATCCTCCTACTCCCCCAATACCCAAAATATTACAGAAAGCTTTGTCACCTGAAGACCCTTCTCATCCACATTGCCCATTTCTGGTCTCACCAGGTATGGTTTCCCTTCCTAAATTCTGATCTGAAGTATCCGTCTTGGATACTGGATCCCATTCCGGATCTCATCTCCCATCCCTGTGAGCTCTTACTGCCCAATCTCTGGACCCTTCGTCTAACCACATGGTTTCTCCACTTCCAGTAATCCTTTCACAGTCCAGGCTTATTTCCCAGTGAAGAGCATTATCTGGGCTTCTCAAAAGCCATCTACAAAGAAATAAATGAAAAAGTTTTTTTATTTGAGCTAGGCAACGCAATCTGGACCCTTTTCTGGCTCCTATTCCTGATATTTTACTCTTCTGCTCTTCCTTTTTCAGGGTGGGACAAGTTTTTCTGCTATTAAGCTCCAGTTAGTGGCCATTTCTAAGTTCCATCTGAATGAGTAGCTTGCCTTTTCTTCTAAGATGTGCAAAGCCTTTCTGAAAGGGGTCTTTCTTCTTAGACCTTCTGTTAAGGATCCATCCCCGCTATGGGATTTGATATTGGTGCTGCAGTCTCTGATGCAAAAACCTTTTGAACTGTCTGCTTTTTACGATATCAAATTCCTTGTTTAGAAAATGGCTTTTTTAGTGGCAGTTAACGTAGCCCAAAGTGGCTCGGAACTCCAAGCCCTAAGCATTAAGCCTCCATTCATGATATTTCATAAGGACAGGGTGTCCCTTAGAACAAATCCTTCCTTTCTTCCCAAAGTAACTTCGGAGGCTAACCTCAATCAACTTTATTCAACTACAAGTCTTCTTCTCTAATTACTCTAATAAGGGAGAATATATCTTGCATTGTTTAGATGTCCTCAGGGAACAGGTGGATTCCTAGTTGTATTTCCTACATTTATGATAGTAGGCATTTAAAATTATCCAGACCGGTTAAGGCCCACTCTGCTAGGTGTGTTGCTACATCTTATGCCGCCTTGGCTAGACTTTCCCTGGATGAGATTTGTGCTGATGTGACTTGGTCTAATCCACACACTTTTATTTCACACTACAAATTGTATTTGGTGTCTAGGAACAGAGCTTCCTTTGGTTCCTCTGTGCTCTGGCCTATTCTTACATGAGGACACTCAGGGTACATAGTAGCTGGGGACTCTGACCTATTTGTGATGAATAATGACATGGATAGCATCATATAAAGACTTATGGTACTTATCATAACTTGGCATCTGAGCTATCCAATGTCATTATTCATCACATTCCCGCCCTCTTCCCCCTTCTTTCTGGGGGCTCTGGCAAGCTGGAGTGACTGGTATTTTGGAATGTTTTGATCTTTGCGCAGTTTCTTCTGTGTTTTCATTGGTTTAGCAAACTCAGTCTGAGGGTTAGAAGGTAGCAGAGGATTATGGAAAGAGGAGGAGGTGCTTGAGCTCTGGATCTGTCTGACAGTTGCCGGCTCGGATCTGAGATTGGATCAAAGACCCATTTGGGGTGAATGACTACATTGGATAGCACAGATGCCAAGTTATGGTAAGTACATAACTTTTTTTTTTCTTTTATCTCTAGCCATATTGCACGATTATCAGAATATCATGTCTCAACTACATCCCTTTCCTCCTATAACTAAACCTTCTGATACTGTAAAGTAATGTATTTCAGTTCTATACATACCCCTTTTGTAAGTCCATGAATTACTGTCCCACAGCATTAACTTAGCACATCGATGGCGCAGTGCTGCAGCGGTAGCATTGTCGCCTCATAGCAAGAGTTTCTCTGGTTCAATTCTCAGCTGGAGTGCCTTCTGTGCGGAGTCTGCATGTTCTCCCTGCGTTTTTCCCTGGGTACTCTGGTTTCCTCCCACATTACAAAGACGTATGCCTGCAGCATTTTTCTCCAGGCCTCCATTGAAAATTGGCTTTGTTCCAAGTCGGACTTTCCCAGTAAACAAATGTTAAATAAATAAATCTTATAATTTCTGACATTTTTATTATATCGTATCCTTTTTCTTTTTTTTTTTACTCTTCCGTCGTTATAATCATATTCATCACTACATAGTCTGAAATCTGATGAAATAGGCTTTCCCTTTCTTTACAGTTAATATAAGAATACAATGTCATAATTCTGTAAACTTGCGTTTTCCATTTTAAATCTAGAGTGGTTAATCTTCCCATGTTTGCTAAAGTTACATCTAATATCTTTACTGCATTTCTACAGAATATGGCTATTCCAGAACATCTCTCATTTCACAAATTCCAGATTCTTTCCTCCCCATACTTTCCGTGTTTGTAATTTTTTTAAATTTGTTAAAAATATTGTGTTTTCTAATATAATTACATCTATATCACATGTATTGCACCACTCCAAAATTTCTGTTCTTCTTGCTATATTCTTAATACTATTCACATTTACAGAAAGCACTCTTCATTTTCCCTATTCCTTAGACCCATGGTTTCCTGAATCCATAGCTTATTACAGAGCTAGCTTTCTTAACAGGCCATTCTAAGCCTAACAAATTGCATTCCCAAAGGTAAGAATCAGTCATTGTACCTTGTGTCTGAGAGTCAGACACCTTACCCATTATAGCTCCAGTCTTTAGCTATATACATTCTTTGTCATCCATTTCCTTTTTTTTTCTTTGGCACTAATCCCTTTAAATTTTCTTTTTCTGTTGTTTACCCTTTTACCAATAGAATTATTAATGTGTTGTCAATCTTGCCTTTATTCTCACTTATAGTTCAGATCTGATGTGTCGGAGCCATCTTGGCCTTTCTAATAGCTCAAGGTCTTCAGCAAAGCTCGTGGGCCTCCTTCCCTACCCATAATGCAGTTCCCCAACTTCCTCAGATATTGTTTGCTGCATTGCGAAAGATGTTCTTCAAGCAAACTCTGGGCTAAGTACTTTTGTATTTATTTTCTAAATCTCTAAAATACCTTTAATATTTTACTTATTTTTACTTATTCTCCATTTCTAGATACCAGCATTAGTTGTAGTCCCTTCTAGTAGTTCCCTTTGCTGTTAGCATCCGTTTTTATTTTTGGGACATCTAACTTTTACCCACTTTAGTTAGAGGGTGTTTCCTTCTACTTAACCTTTCCTTTTAGTGGATTTTTGTCTTTAAATACCTAAAGTGTCTTTCTGGGTCCTGCTCGTTTAAGCTAGAGAGCAGTCCCCTAAGTCCACTTAAATTAGAGGACTTCCCGTCCCCTTCTTTTTTCCCTCAAAAGTCTGTTTAAGTTGGAGAACTTTTCTAATTTCTGTTTTTTTTTAAATATAAATATATATATATATATATATATATATATATAATTATTATTATAAATATATAAATAGTTATAGTACCTTTAGAATTTTACTCTACATTCCTTTTTTGGTGTTTCTTTTTCCTCTTAGGATTTTGATACCTCTCTTCATTATTTCCCAAAAGGAAAGCAAACCTTTGGGATTTAAAAAATGTGAAAAGTGTGGAAAAAAGACGCCCCTCAGTGATTCACACACTTTGTGCGTTTACTGTTTGGGGTCTCTTCATCTTCAGGAATCAAGTTCCATTTGTCACTCCTTCAGTCAGAGGGTGTTAATGAAATGCAAAAACAAATTGATTCTGAAAGGGTTAATCAAAACCTCTTTTTCTGAGGCTGTTGCATCTGATTCCACCTCTCCAAAATCTAATAAATCAGAGAGGTCCGAAAAACGACCTTCCCCGACTCCAAAAGATTCTTCGGAGCAGAGAGCTAAGGTGCCAAAAGTGTCTGCTCCGACAGTGTTTACTGAGCTGACAACGTCTACAGATACAGGAGTCTCCTCGGATCAATGGAAATCTCCTTTTCAGAAAAAAAAGATTCGGAGTCAGCTCCGAAAACCCAACCACCTGGAGAATACCGCTACCGGAGCCAGTCTCCATCCTTGGAGCTGATCACGTCTCTGCTACCATCTCCCTTCCTTACACAGTCCAGATCCCCGACTTTGTCTACAGGGTCTACTAGGAGCCTCTCCAATGAAGACATGAATAGGGTTGTCCAAAGGCTGCTTAAGACACCTATTTTGGCCAAGCTTCCTTTGGATCTGAGCCCAAGGGAGTCAGATCAGACTATTCCTCCCTATGTGGTGCTTTTTCCTCCTCTTAGCCGTCCCTCGGCCTCGGAGCTGGAAGACTCCGAAATCCAACTAGTGTCTGTTTCTGGTCCAGGTCCTCTTTGTTCCTCGAATCCAAAGTCTGCCCCAAGTGTCTCCGCTCAGTCAGAGCAGGAGACTTCTTTTGGTCGATTATGTGTCTCAGGCCTCGGCTCAGGTGGGTTTGGCTCCCACCTGTGCTTCAGAGCTTCCGTCTTCTATGCCAATGACTTTTTTTGGCTCCGACATCTGTGTTGTCGGGTCCGGGGAGTTCTTCGGTGCAGGGGGCGGTTTGCTTTCGAAGTTATGAGGAGGGTGATGACTACCCCCCAGTCCCAGGCACAGTATCCCTCAGAGCTTCCTCCCTTATCTGTGTAAGTACCTTTGCCTTTTCACTCCCATCCACAGAACTGCAAGGAGCCAAGGCCTCAGGGTGTTCCCTTGGGAACTCCCTCCTCTTCCGAGGCTTCCCCAGGTTATTCCACTGAGGAGGTTCCTCAGAAAAGAACATGCAAGAAGAAGCATCTCAACTCTCCTGAAGAGTCAGTCACTTCAGACACTGACGTCAGTGAAGCAGAAGGGTCCCCACGGTCTCTCACTGAGGACATATCCTTTGGAGACATCCTGGAAATCTTGAAACAGAGGGGTGACTGGCAGTCCTCCTTCCCTTCAGCAGAGAAGTCGATATTCCTGAAGGCCTTCGGTTCTCGAACTTCATCCTCCTGGGTGACACCACCTTTGGATGATCTTATCCAGTTAATCTCTTGGAAGGCCTGGGAGACCTCAGATTCCATACAACCCACTCCTAGTAGGCCAAATAAGTTCATCACAGCCCCGAAGGACCAGCATTTTCTTACAAAGGGTGTAGCAGTGGATGTCATGGTGGCGGCCACGAAGAAGGAACTTTCTGAGACCATTTCCTCTATCCATCCTTCTGATAAGGATTCCAGGACTATGGACAGATTTGGGAAGTGCGTCTTCTCATCAACGGCTTTTACCTTGAGATCACTGAATTACCTCACCCACTTCACCAAACTTCAGAGGGACCTGCTAAAAGAATTATCAGACTCCCTCCAGGGGGCTGTAGCTGATGTGGCAGCAGATAGGATCACTGCACAGCCTGCTACCCCCAATTTTGGTGGTCAACTCATCTATGAGACTCATTTCATATGCAGCAGATGGGGCAAGTAGGGTGACAGGTTCAGGCATCTCTATTAGGAGGCAGGCATGGATGAGCATTTGCGATTTCGTGGAACCTTTTTAAGTCTTCCTTTATTAATGCTCCCTTCGATGGCTCATCTCTGTTTGGGTCAAAAGTCAAAGAAACGTTAACCTGCTGTGAGCAGGAAGGTAAGACTTTGTCTGCCATTGCAGTTTGTTTTTCCACACCCACCAGACCATTTCCAAAGGGTCAAAAGGGTAGTGGGAAGATTTGGTTCAGAAAGTCTCAAAAGTCTCACCAGGACAAACAGGGTGCAAGTTCCCCCAGAGGCAGAACGGGGAACAATAATGGAAGACGCCGCCCTCACGACAGGGGAGGTCTACAGAATCAGGGTTCCAGAGAATCATTCTTTGGTAAACTCTTTCAGCACTCCTGAAGGAGTGCCTGACTGCTTGCTTCTGGAGGCAGTTGGGGGACGATTGTCACTGCACCTCAACACTTGGCAAAAAATTACCAATGCCAAATGGGTGCAGGACATGGTATCCAGGGATTATATCATTCCCTTTTCTTTTCCCATTAATAAAACTATCCCGGATGTTCCACCCAGTCACCGGAACAAGCAATGCTAGAAATTCAAAAGTTGCTAGAAAAAAAGAGTAATTCAAGAAGGCCCCCCCCCCCCAGACCAAAGAGGATCCAGAACTTATTCAAGATTCTTTTTAGTTCCAAAAAAGACAGGGACTGGAGACCAGTATTGGATCTCATCGGACTGAACAAGTTGGTGAAAAAAAACAAGTTCTGGATGGTGACACTGCAGTCAATACTTCCATTCCTGGAAAAAGGCAATTGGATGTGCTCAGTAGACCTTCAGGATGCGTACTACCACATTTGATGGAGAGGCAGTCCAGAAAGTTTTTGCTCTTCTGGCTTGGGGCCATTCACTTCCAGTTTCGAGCTCTGCCCTTTGGTCTCACCACAGCCCTCAGAGTATTCACCAAAAGTGTAGCAGTAGTGGCTGCTCACCTGAGACGCCAAAGATTCCAGGTGTTTCCATATCTGGACGACTGGGTCATAACCCCCCCCAACCAGGCATCTTCTGCTACAAGCCACAACCTACACACTTCTCTGCTTCTCCCTTGGAATTACTGTAAATTACAACAAATCTGGTTTAGAGCCATCATAAAAATTAACCTTTATAGGGGCAGAGATAGACAACACATTGCTCAAAGCAAGACTCCCTCCTGACAGACTGCACGACCTTCAACTACATGTCCATAGGTTCATAGGTAGGTACTAAGCTATCAGCCCTAGGGCCTATATAAGCCTAGCCAAAAAAGTTCCCTGGCTTTCGCCACCCAAGAATTTTATTTGTCAGATTGCTAATCAACAATACCAAAGCCACTGCAAAACAAGTACTACAAGTGTTAGGGAAAATGGCAGCATCCATCATGCTTATTCCTGATGCTCATTTACATATGAGAATTCTTCAATGGCTACTTTCCACACAATGGTCAATACTGGAATTACCGATGTTGCACAAAATTCTCATAACCAAATCATGCAAAAGGGATCTCAAGTGGTGGATCCACTCCCCTTCTGTTTCTTAAGGCTGTCTCTTTATTCCCCCTCAACCTCAGGCCACAGTGACCACAGATGCTTCTCAGATAGGGTGTCGGGCATTATCTGGGGAAGACGGTCCAAGGCACCTGGCAAGAACAGGAGGCGCACTTGCACATAAATATCCTGGAGATGAGTGTAGTGCTCTTGGCACTGCAAGCATTTTAAGACTCTCTCCCTGTAGGAACCATAGCAGTTCAGTCAGACAACATGTCAGTAGTCTGGTACCTAAACAAGGAGGAACCAGGTCATACCCCCTTTTTCAAGAAGCTCTAAGGGTTTGGCAATGAGCAACGGGCAACGTCCTCCAACCGCATTGATTGCAATGCATATCCGAGGGAAATCCAGCGTGATTGCAGACAAACTGAGCAGGGCCATTTTATGGCCGCACGAATAGTCCCTCAGTACAGAAGGTAATGGAAAAGATCTTCCAGAAATGGGGCCGGCCTTGCTATGACCTATTTGCTCATCCATCGGTGCCAAACATAGTAACTACTTTGCCCTTATCCCCCCTATGGGGGAGTCACTGAAGGATGCACTGCTTCATGATTGGCCTCTGGGACTTCTGTTTACTTTTCCACCAATCCCTCTAATACCCAAATTATTACAGAAAGCAAGCTTGTTGGAGACCACGTTAATCCTGATTGCTCCATATTGCACTTGCCACATCTGGTTTCCCTTTCAGCAGCCTCATCTTCTGGACAGACCATGGATTCTGAACCCCGCTCCAGACCTGCTGATGCATCCGTCAGGGATGGCACATCCCAGTCTTCAGAACCTAAAATTGACAGCTTGGCTGCTCCATTTCCCTTGAGTGCCAGGTACCCTCATCTATCTTCTCCGGTGAAACATATTCTACTATCTTCCCATAAGTTTTCTACAGACAAGCTTTACAATAGCAAATGGAGTAGATTTGCAGCATGGGCAACTGAAAACCGCTTGGACCACTTTTTTCTGCACCCATTCATTCTATAGTGGAATTTCTAACCAAACATTTTCATGAAGGTGCAGATGCCTCTAATATTAGGGTCCAATTGGCAGCAATATCAAACTTTCATATAGGTGATAATGGATCTTCAGTAATGTCACATAGACTCTGCAAAGCATTTTTGAAAGGAACAACATTGATTAGACCACCTTATAAAAATCCAGCTCCTCCCTGGGGATCTGAATTTCATATTAACAAATATTATTTCTTTCCCCTTTGAATCTTCAGCCACCTGTGATCTAAAGTTCTTGTCCTGGAAAACTGTATTTGTAGTAGCCATTACCTCAGCCAGAAGAATTTGAGTTACATGCATTATGTGCTACGTCACCTTATCTAATTTTTCATAAAGATAGTTTCTCTCCACACTAATCCATCCTTTCTTCCTATAGTAGTGTCAGAAAATAACTTTCATCAGACTATCGAGCTGCCAGTATTTTTCCCTAACTTCCAGAACAAATACGAGTACTCTTTGCATCTTTTGGGCATATGTAGACAATTACGTTTTTATTTACGCAGCACTTCAACTTTCAGGAAATTGGACCAATTACTCATATTCTACTCTGAAACTAGGAGAGACCTTCCAGTTTCAAAAGTCACTTTATCTAGATGGCTAACTTTGTGTATATCCTACATCTGCGATTCAAAAAATAGGATCATAGGAAGTTACTAGGCTATTGGCCGTGAGGCTGTTACAAGCCTAGCCAAAAATTTAGCCCATGTTCCAACAAGTCAGCACCCTATGCCACTGTCCAGCAGGGACACAGGTGGAATCCCACGGGTGTATTTTCTCTTTCTGTTCCATCGGTGCCAAACATAGTAACTACTTTTCCCTTATCCCTCCTATGGGGGAGTCACTGAAGGATGCACTGGTTCATGATTGGCCTCCGGGACTTCTGTTTACTTTTCCACCAATCCCTCTAATTCCCAAATTATTACAGAAAGCAAGCTTGTTGGAGACCACATTAATCCTGATTGCTCCCTATTGCACTTCCCACATCTGGTTTCCCTTTCAGCAGCCTCATCTTCTGGACAGACCATGGATTCTGAACCCCGCTCCAGACCTGCTGATGCATCCGTCAGGGATGGCACATCCCAGTCTTCAGAACCTAAAATTGACAGCTTGGCTGCTCCATTTCCCTTGAGTGCCAGGTACCCTCATCTATCTTCTCCGGTGAAACATATTCTACTATCTTCCCATAAGTTTTCTACAGACAAGCTTTACAATAGCAAATGGAGTAGATTTGCAGCATGGGCAACTGAAAACCGCTTGGACCGTTTTTTTCTGCACCCATTCATTCTATAGTGGAATTTCTAACCAAACATTTTCATGAAGGTGCAGATGCCTCTAATATTAGGGTCCAATTGGCAGCAATATCAGACTTTCATATAGGTCATAATGGATCTTCAGTAATGTCACATAGACTCTGCAAAGCATTTTTGAAAGGAACAACATTGATTAGACCACCTTATAAAAATCCAGCTCCTCCCTGGGATCTGAATTTCATATTAACAAATATTATTTCTTTCCCCTTTGAACCTTCAGCCACGTGTGATCTAAAGTTCTTGTCCTGGAAAACTGTATTTGTAGTAGCCATTACCTCAGCCAGAAGAATCTGAGTTACATGCATTATGTGCTACATCACCTTATCTAATTTTTCATAAAGATAGTTTCTCTCCACACTAATCCATCCTTTCTTCCTATAGTAGTGTCAGAAAATAACTTTCATCAGACTATCGAGCTGCCAGTATTTTTCCCTAAGTTCCAGAACAAATACGAGTACTCTTTGCATCTTTTGGGCATATGTAGACAATTACGTTTTTATTTACGCAGCACTTCAACTTTCAGGAAATTGGACCAATTACTCATATTCTACTCTGAAACTAGGAGAGACCTTCCAGTTTCAAAAGTCACTTTATCTAGATGGCTAACTTTGTGTATATCCTACATCTGCGATTCAAAAAATAGGATCATAGGAAGTTACTAGGCTATTGGCCCTGAGGCTGTTACAAGCCTAGCCAAAAATTTAGCCCATGTTCCAACAAGTCAGCACCCTATGCCACTGTCCAGCAGGGACACAGGTAGAATCCCACGGGTGTATTTTCTGTTTCCCATCCAGTTATCCAGGTTGCAATTAAAAAGGGTTGATGAGGTAGTCTGCTTTACGTGGAGAGGGAGTCTATTCCACAAAAGGGGGAGTCTCTGGGACACATCTGTCCTGCCAACAAGTCTTCTTGATGTCACAGACCAGGTTGAAGTCACACGTGTGGGTTATTCGAGTGGAACGTCACTGTGGATAGGGGCATTGTACTCAATAATGGGTCTTATAAGGGAATAATGCAGGGATGTTATGACCACCTTGTCCCTGGATGAGATACCCTTACTAATGAGGTGGGCCATGTGGAAAACTTTCCATACAATGGAGGCAATATGGTAGTCAAAAGTCAGTTTACTATCAACCTGCGTACCCAAGTCCCTTACGACTAATTGTATGCTTAGGACCTTATTATCAGTGTGAACATTTGTGGGGACGTCACTCTCCCCAAAAGGGATGATGCATTTTTTTGGCGTTCAGTTTGAGGCCATGTTTCTGACTCCAGTCATTTGTTTGGGTGAGACCCTCATGGACGATGTCCACATCACTAGGGGAATTGATGACAGCACCCAGCTTGTAGTCATCTGCAAACCTGGTCAGGCCACTAGATTTGGCCTGCCTCTTCAAGAAGTGTATACCAAACAGCAGAGGCCCAAAGACTGATCCCTGGGGTACACCGCTTATTACGGGTCTAATAGTTGAGGTGGCTTCCCCTATTTTGACTAGATGGGCTCTATCAGTGAGCTAGTTTGCTACCCATCTGGTAACGTATGGATTGATGCCTAGTTGAGAGAGTTTATCTGTTATACCCGAGTGGGGAATAGTATTGAAGGCTTTGGCCAGGTCAAGGTAGGTGGTGTGTACCATCTTCCCCTCGTCTATGGCCTTGGTGACTGTCTCAAAGAAGTTGACCAGATTTAACAGGCATGACCTCCCCTTGACAAAACCAAACTGTGTGGGATTGAGTGTTTGGAGGTTGCCAATGTCCTTGTTAATGAGGTCCATGATAATCCTCTCCATGGCCTTGCAGGTCAGGCTAGTTAGGCTGATGGGTCTATAATTTCCTGGATCGGTGGGCGCTCCACCTTTGTGCAAAGGGATGACAATGGCTGTCCTCCACTTGGCTGGGATGAAGCAGGTACTCAGGCTTTGGTTGAATAGGGTGCCTAATGGTGCTGCAAGTTCCTGTCTGAGTTCATGTAGGATGCAGCCTGGTATGTTATCGGGTCCCATGGAGGCTGTATTTTTTGCCATAGAGAGGGCAGTGATGACTTGCTCACTAGAGATAAGGGGAGGGGGCAGATACTGCGATGTCCTGTTTTACTGATGGGGGGACAGAGGAGTGAAGTTTTCACTGAACCTGTCTGCCAGCAGGTTTGCTATATCTGCAGTGTTTGTGTATGTAGTGCCCTTGACCAGTAGTTCTGAGCAGATCTGGGTGCTTCCCTTCAGATTGTGGACGTATGTGAAGAAGGCTTTATGATTGTCTTTAGTAGATGTGGCCAGTTTGGACTCAAAGTTTGCTTTGGATAATTTCACTAGTGCTGTTTGCTTGTTCAGGCTAAGGAGAGATTGCTTCCAATTATCCAATTAGGCACCTGCTCCTTCTTGGTCCTGGACAGCAATTTTTTCCTTTTATTATAGAGTTTGTTTATTGTAGATGTCCACCAGGCAGGTTTACTCTTCCTTGAGGAGGAGGATTTTGTCCTCTCTGGTATTCCTGATTCCATATAGCTATATAAATGCACATATAGTACTTTGGTGTAGGTTTGGGCATATGTGCCAGATGTTCTTCGTGTTTCACTGTTGCAGTCATTACATTTAGGTAATCTGCCAGCAGGTTGCCCTCAGTCAGCCTGAATACCAATGTCTTGGGTCCTGCATCAGTTGCTGTCCCTTCTTCCATGACGTCAGGTCGTCAGGGGTGTAAAACATGCAGCCAATGCCATTACATCAGTCTTTCTTGCCAAATGGTGCCCGAAGCAGAAGCAGTTCAAAAGTGCCTATCGGCCGACTCCTGAAATTTTCGTTTTAGTTTCAAAACTGAAGTCTTCAACTAAAAGCTAAGTACCCCGTTGGGGAAACCTTTTCTTGCTCCTTACCGATGTCAGTAAAAGTTAATAATTGCATTACTTGTGGGAAGGAAATACCTCATAAGGATTTTCATTTGTACTGTATTCCTTGCCTAGGCCCTGACCACAACGTGCCTTGCTGTCAGTTTTGTGCTAAATTTAATCAACGCACGATTAAACGTCGGTATAGTTTTGCTTCTAAATATTTTGGCTCAAGATTTAATTATCCAGAAATGTCGTCAGTTAGCAATCTGGAATACCTAAAAAATGCAAATAAAAAGACAGAGACAGACCATGGAGGTCCAAAACCAATGACAGCGCTTCTCCTAAGCCAGTCGCCGTTTCACCAGTACTCAGTGAGGCGCTTTCGCAGCCCCTGATACCTGCTACTTCTGATTCACAGGCCTCTACTGAGACCCATTCGGAGTCCGGCATGCCGCGAGATGCTTCAATTATGGAACCCGTGGATGTCTCTACCTTAGATGGGTCTGGAGCCGCTGTGCAGGCACCAGCTTCTGAGGGTGTTTTCAGGTCTACAGATTTGTATATTAGACCGATGCCATCTTCAAAACTAAGACCAAAATCTAAGTCTATGTCTAAAAAAACCGACGCCTAGGCCACATGTGCAGGCCCCTATGACTAAAAAACAAATGATCAAAATGGCTGAAGATTTAATTACTCTGATCAGGGGTAGCCAATCCCCTCCTTCTAAGAGGCCTAGGCAAGACATTGATTATGAATCTTCTGAACAGGATTCTATTTCTTCTGACTCTTCTAATGAACAGGATTTGTCTATTCCTACTTATGAGGACTCTGATGCAGAGGATTCCATTCCTTCTGCCTCTCTCCCTGAGGATTTTTCTTTTGGGGAAACTTTACATGCCTTAAGGGAACATTTCCACTGGGAAAGTCAGGATTTCTGTGAATCTAAAAAGAGACAGGGATTTTCTTCTACTTCCTCAGCATAGGCCTTTGGCTATACCTGCTGTTCTAGACATTGTTGATGATGTTTTTTCAGAATCTAGTATGACTCCTGATTCTCTGCCTCCGGCTCCTTGTAAGCCAGACAGATACTACAGGGTTCTTGACTCCCACAAATTCCTTTTCAAAAACCCTATTGCTGATCCTGAAACCATTTCTCAGGGTCCTAAGGGCATTAAGGCCTCTACTGCCAAAAATCCTACCCTTTCTGATAGAGATTCCAGGGCGCTGGATAGATGGGGTAAGAAGGTTTACACGTCTGTAACCTTGGCAATCAGGGCTTTAAACTGTCAATTTCATATGCTTAAATATCAACAGCATATCATGGGACTACATAAACAGAAAATGATGTTAATCTCTGATTCCTTGGAGGCCTCTTGCAGGGCTGCTGTAACTGGATCTGTGCTAAGAAGGCATGCTTGGCTCAAAGAGCAAACTCTGCTTGACCATGTTAAAGCAAAATTGTTGGATGCTCCTTTACAACACGACCATCTCTTTGGTAATAAGGCTGAAGAAGTGTTAAAGATGGCAGATAAAGCTAAATCTATGCAAACTGTGAAAGATTTCTTAACAAGTGCAACCTCCAAGATTTAGTAGGCACTGGCCTACTAAGAGCTGGTCCTTTCCAGTCCCTTCGAGAGCCGCTCAAGTCAAATCAAGACATTCCAAAGGCTCCAGGTTTCAGTCACAAGGAACTTTTAGAACAAAACAATGGGGTGCCTCCACCTCCAAATCTGGAAGCAACAAGGTCCCTCTAGCCGCCCCTTTGGGGGGAAAGCTAGCACTTCATGCACGAAACTGGCAACTTATTACCCAGGACAAATGAGTTTTAAATATAGTATCCCAGGGATACAGATTTCACTTCCACACGTTGCCAATCCCAAACGGATGGCCAGATCTGCCCCCAAATCAGTGCCAGAGGCCTAGAAACAAGTTCTGTCCCTCATGAACATGGGGGCTATTCAACCAGTACCAGAAGAGGAAAAGGGACAAGGTTTCTATTCCAGACTTTTCCTGGTACCCAGAAAGGACAAATCATGGCATCCAATTCTGGACTAATCCACTCTAAACACATTTCAGGACATTCCAAAATTCAAGATGCTGACTCTTCAACAGTTACTACCTATGCTAGGCAAAGATGCCTGGTTGGTAACTCTAGACTTAAAAGAGGCTTACCTGAATATCCCAGTCAGGGAATCTTGCAGAAAATACCTCCGCTTCAAAGCAGGCTACTTGCATTACTAGTTCTCTGCACTGCCCTTTGGCTTATCTACTGCGCCCAGGGTCCTCACAAAGTGCCTGGCACCAGTAATTGCATTTTGCAGGCAAAGAAATATTCAAATATATCCATACTTGGACGATTGTCTAATTCAGACAGAAAACAAGGACATTCTTGTAAAGCATCTGGCATTTGTAAAAAGGGTTCTAACTTGTCTAGGGTACACCATAAACGAAAAGAAATCACAACTGGTACCCTCTCAAAAAATTAACATTCCTGGGCGCAAGCTTGAATACAACTGCCCAGATGACTTACCTTAAGCCAGAAAAGCAAATTCAATTGATGACTTACTTCAAACAGGTAGCCACAAAAACCCTGCTGTCTGCAAGACAAATTCTGCAAGCCTTGGGGTTCATGGCCTCCTGCATTCTTCTAATTCCATATGCAAGACTGCATATGAGGAAACTTCAGTGGTACTTAAGTTTATGGAGTCAACATTACCACAGCCTGGAAACAATGATTCCTGTTATACCTTGCCTGCAACTAAAGTTCCTACAGTCGGCAGAGGCCTGCCACCAAAACAGGGGACTGCCATTCACTCCACCCCCTGCCGCCCAAACCCTAACAACAGACGCATCAGACTATGCTTGGGGGGCTCATCTGGCAGGGACGTGCATTCAGGGCAAATGGAGCCCAAATCAAGTGCACCTACATATCAATCAGAAAGAGATGCTAGCTGTACAGAATGCTCTGATAGCCTTCAAGGACTACCTTCATCCAGGACAACTAATGATAAAGACAGACAACACCACAGTTATGTGGTACATAAACAAGCAGGGGGGTACACATTCCTATCCTCTTTGCAGACTAGCCATGGCATTGTGGAACACTCCCTTGACCTATCAGATACAACTACAAGCTCAATTCCTGCCAGGAAAGCAAAATACTCTGGCAGAGGAACTAAGCAGAAATCTTACGGACCCACACAAATGGAAACTGGAACCACAAGCTTTCAACATGTTGACATGCAAATGGGGGAACCCAGACATAGATCTTTTTGCCTCACCCCAGAACTATCAGTTGGACAAATTCTGCACAAGAATTCATCACAAAAAAGCTTGGAAAGTGGATGCTGTATCATTCAGGTGGAAAAACCTATCAGTCTATGCTTTTCCCCCTCTGTTCTCCAAAGTTCTACTAAAAGTCAAACAAGACAAACCAAAAATGATTCTGACTGCTCCAGACTGGCCTCGCCAACACTGGTACCCAGTCCTGCGCAATGTGTCACACCTTCCTCCGTGGCACCTGCCTCAGACACCTTACCTACTGTCAGCAGAACTACCAAATTGTGCACACTCAGCTCCAAACTTTGAATCTTGCAGTGTGGCTAATCAACTAATTTCACCATTGCCATCCCTCAGCAAACCAGTGATGGATGTCATTTTGGAGACTAGAAGGCCTAGTACTAGAAAATCTTATGCTGACAAATGATTCTGTGCCTGGAACCAATCACAAGGAATAAATACAGCAATGCCCAATATTCCTCAGATTCTGCAATACTTAACTGAGATGCTTCACAAGGGCCTATCTTTTTCTTCCATAAAAATCCATGCTTCTGCCATTTTGGCTCATTACAACACATAACCTCCCCTCTTCTCTCATCCTCTGCTAAAGCAGTATCTCAGAGGGGCCAAAAATTTAAGAACTCCCAGAAGAGCACCAACTCCTGCATGGGACCTCAATTTTGTTTTGGAAAAACTCACTCTCCCTCCTTTTGAGCCAGCTGCTACTGCAGACCTAAAATTTCTCTCCTGGAAAACAGCTTTCCTTTTAGCAGTCACTTCAGCTAGAAGGATTTCAGAATTACAGGCTCTTATGGCAGTGGAGCCTTTCATCATTTTTCATCCGGACAGGGTGGCTCTCAGGACCAATCCATCCTTCATGTCTAAGGTGGTATCCAGTGTGGCTCTTAATCAGACCATTCATCTGCCAACTTTCTTCCCCAATCCACAGAACAAGGGTGAGCGGATTCTGCATTCATTGGATATACACAGACAACTTAGATTCTACTTAAACAGGACAAAATCTCTAAGAAAATCTGAACAACTATTGGTGGCATTTGCTGCAGGGGCAGAGGGAAAGGCTATTTCAAAGCAGACTATTTCCAAATGGATAAGCCATTGTATTCATTTCTGCTATATACACCATGGTAAACCTATCCCCAGGGGGATCAGGTCTCATTCCACCAGGGCTGCATCTATTTCTGAAGCCTTTCTCAGGGGGGTTCCTACCAGTAACATTCTAGAAGCTGCTACCTGGTTCTCAGTTCATACATTCACCAAACATTACCATTTACCTCTCTTCTCCAAATCCAGAGCTGGCTTTGCCACTGTTGTCCTGCAGGGCCTTATAGCTGCTCCTAATGCTGTATAATTCCATCCTCCCAAACATAGCTTTGGGATTCTACCCAAATGTAATGACTGCAACAGTGAAACTCGAAGAACATAGAACAGTTGTGTACACTTACCATAAATGTAGATTTTCGAGTGTATTCACTGTTGCAGTCCTGGTTACCCACCCTCCAGCCCCCTGTTTTTTCTCTTACTATACCTCTCCTTTCTTTTACTATGTTTAAAAGCCTTTTTGGGTGTATTTGCTGTTGTTTGTAGGTATATTTTTTGTGTTTTTAAATTATATACTTATATATATTTTGCTCCCCATTTGGAGGGCACCTGACATCTGGGGCAAGAAAAACTGATGTAATGGCATCAGCTGCATGTTTTATACCCCTGACGACCTGATGTCATGGAAGAAGGGACAGCAACCGACGTAGGACCCAAGACTTTGTTAATCAGGCTGACTGAGGGCAACCTGCCAGCAGATTACCCAAATGTAATGACTGCAACAGTGAATACACTCGGAACATCTACATTTATGGTAAGTGTACACAACTGTACTTTCCTATGATGGGGGAGGGGGCTGTGAAGCTGTTTATACCTTCCCTCAGGAGGTTGTAATCAGCTTTGGAGAAGTTTTTTTTTTTTTTGTTTGACCCCACCAGACTAGTGGGGGGGGGGGTTGGGGAGATGGTGACTTCGAAAGTGACTGCTTTGTGGTCTGATCTTAACAGGCATGATGTCACTGTAGGGATGCTGCAGTGGTTACTCATGTTGTTTAATACTGAGTCCAAGATATTTTCACCTCTTGTAGGGGTGTCAGCCAACTGGTCCAAGGCCATTGCATTTTTGAAATCAAGGAATCTCTAGGCATTTGTATTTTGGCATACTCATTTATTTCAGTCTCTGGTTGGATAGTTAAAGTTGCCCAGGATCATTGTAAAGGGTTGAATCTTGATAGATTCGAAGAGCCCCAGATAGGTGGAGTGGGCATCGTGAGTCAAAGTTGGAGGCCTATAACTAGCTATGATTTGAATAGTGGTCTTGCCAATTGTTAACCGCGCCTGGAGTGTTTTTTTCTGTGCATCATACTGTTTGATCAGCCTAGAGGTGTGTATGTCTTTTATATATATATTGCAACTCCACCTTCTTTTGTTTTGCTGCCCACAAGTTGGAGTCTGAATGAATGATAGGATGAGTAACCTGGTATGGCTGGGGTGCTCTCCACAGCTTTAAACCAGGTTTCTGTGACTGCACAAATGTCAGCTTCTTCCAGGGTTAAGAATGCTTGCAGTGAGTGCTGTCTCATGTTTAGACTCCTAGCATTTAGCAGCATGACCTTTAATTTATGTTTTGATGAAATTTTCATGTTAGAAGTTTTGACCTCATGGCATAGCCTATAAAAGGCACAATATGAGAGGCAAGAGCCTTTGCCAGAAGCCTGAAATCCAGGGGAGACAGATGAATGCCATCTTTGGCAAAGCATCGTGATTTGTTAGTCATGTCATCCCAGGCTGATAGGTACTAGATCCCCTTGGAATGACACCTGAAACTAAGCCAATTGTCAGTAATTTTCTGTTTGCACTGAGGCATCATTCTGGGTGATGGTAGAATGCTGCTTAAGACTAGGAACGTACCTGCCTGGGACACATATTCAGGGAGCCCGATCACATCTCTCTTCATATAGTCCAGGGAGGTACATCTCAAATCATTCACTCCAGCATGTACTATGACAGAGTCAAAACAGTACCTGTTGAGAGACTTGAGTGCATTGATGATGTGGCAAATTCTGGCACCCGACAAACAATTAACCGTGACTTTATCCTTATCCAGCCTGGTGAAGGGCACATCTGTGTGTCTCTCAATGGAGTCTCCAATGACTAATATGTTGGGTTTATGGCATTAGTGGCTATGAGACTCAGATGTGTGGACTACGTGTGGTGTGGTGGGCAGTGGAGTTTTCGTGTGTTTATGCCTCAGAGGTTTCTTTTGTTTGGGTATGCTTATGTTGAGGACCTCCACATATGTGGTGGTGTGTTATGTAGGTGTGGGTGGTGTTTGAGGTGTGGTGTTCATGTTGCGAACCATGTCAGTGCCAGATATACTGGTTTGTGCGGGAAAGAGCAATGATACTAGGTGCTTAATGTAATTGCATCTCTCACACATCGTGTTCCGAGGTGGTAGTAGTAGAGGGTTGTCCGTGTACATGAGGCAGTTGCTACACTGTCTTAGGATACCCATATCAACCAGACTAGCAGGAGAAAATGTAGGAAATTGTTCATCCATGTTTGTCAGAAACTGAAATAGCTAAGAGGGTAAAGGGAGGAAATTCTAAGAGTAGTACTACTAGATGATAACACAAGTGCTACTAAGGGAAAATTTGTAGCTGGAATACCTCAAAAAGAGTTAAAAACTGTGCAGCAGACCTGTATCAGGACTATACTACTCAATTTTAAGGTTAAGAACACAGTAAAAAAATAACTCACAATGAAGCACAGATTAGTCACTTGTAGTCAGAATAGAACTCGCAGTATGAAAAAATACAGTTAAACAACGACGAAATGCAGTTAAACAGTAATGAATTGCAGTAGATAGCAATGAAATATAGTTAATCAGTAGTTTGCTTTAAAACAGTATCTCACAATCACACAGTAACAGACAGCACAAATAAAGCAGCAATTCAGTAGAATACTGTCATCAATTTAATGAGGCTACCAACAAGCAGTAACACGGCATTCTAAATGCAGTTGAACTCTTAAGCACAGCAGCAAAGTGAACTAGGAAGAGGTATTTTTTTCAGTAAAAAGTGAGGAGACAGAAAATAATTCCAGGTTGAGAACCTAAAGGGGTGGGCCTTTACAAAGTTCTCACTATAAACAGTAGAATGAGCTGATGTAATGTGACTGGGGGAGTGTCCAGTATCAGCTTTATACTAGAGGTGGGCAGTTCAAAGCCACCAAGGCTTAAGACCATAACAGCAACTGGGTGGAAGGATGGGATCTAAAAACTGTTGCACATAATAAATATGCAGTAAAACAGAAGTACAGAAAACAGTTGAAAATAAGCAGTTATCTTTTTCCAGTATCACAGGAGAGAAAATGGCAGAAGGCCTATCTCTCTGCAGCTTTGAACGGCTTTGGGCAAACAAGTACAGACTGGTTTAAAACACTGGCTATTAAAAGCAGAGAAATAGAAACCAGTCACATTATCCAATCAAAATAACACAGAGTTGTAGGAGAGCTTCTAACTAGATCAAACCAGACTGAAATCTTTCTCCCACAAAGAAAACAGCTAGGCCCTTCTAGACAAAAGATTTCACTACAAGCTCAAAAGGTCACAAAAAGTAACATATATTCAGCTCCAACAGACAATAAAAAGGATCTCTTTCCTTTCCTGTTAGAGCTCACTCTATCAGAGCAGTAGTGACATCTGCAGCCTTTCAAGCAAGATTACCTTGGGATGATATTTGTGCTGCAGCTACATGGGCAAAACCGCATACCTATATTACTCATTACACAGTGGATTTGGCCTCCAGAAGTAGGGCTTCCTTTGGTTCTGTGATTCTGAGGAATACTCTCCCATGAGCCACCCAGGAGTTGGTTGCTTGGAATGCGGTCCCATAAGTGAGAATAAAGGTGAGATTGACAGCAACACATAAAGAAGTTATATTCTTATCATAACATTCCATGTGTGTTGTCCATCTCATCCTTTATTCTCACAACCCATCCTCCCTGCCAAAACTCTTAGAAGACTGAGTGGACACTGGAATTATGGATCTCCATAGCCTCAGAAATGTTGGCATTGTTCCATAAAGTATATAGATGCTATAGGGATTAGTCCTTTCTTATAAGTGGCCAAACAAGATCTGAGGAAGATGGGGAACTGCATTATGGGTAGGGAAGGAGGCCCACTAGCTTTGCTGAAGACCTCAAACGATTGGAAAGGCCAAGATGGATCCGACACTTCAGATCTGACCCATAAATGAGAATAAAGGATGATATGGACAACACAAATGGAGCTCTATGGTAAAAATGTACCTTTTTTACCCTTTTATTACCTTCCAGTTCATATCTTCATCATCACTTATTTCAGAATATTCTTCTATGTCCTTTGCATTATTTTTTTTCATCAAAGTTTTCTTCTATTTCTACTACTACTAAAATTTCTTCTCTTTGTTCATTTTCTTCTCTTATTGTTTGCATAATGTCCAATTTCCCCACAAATATAACATTTTCTTTTGTCACAGGTACTTATCAAATGTCTTTTTCCACAAAAACATGTTTTTGGTTGTCCCCTGTATTTTACAACAGCCCTCTTCCACTCCACATTTATCATGCTTGGTATATATGTATAATTGTTTTCTCATTATTTTTAACACAGTACTACATTCCCAGCCACCAGTCCATAAACCCCTTTTGTCGTAAACTTTTGCAATCTCCAGTACTTTTGTACAATAAACCTTTAAAATGCCCTTTCAAAGTTTCTGTCTCTGCCTCTGTTCAAAATTGTATATGAATCTTGTTTTTGTTTCTTTAAATACTTTTATCACATAAAATTTCTTCTTTTCATATTCTCCAAGAAAATTTTTCATTGAAAAAAAAAAACAGTCTCAAATAAAATGTTTTTGTTAATAAGAATAAATGCTCTTACATCATGTACTTGTACACCGAAAAGAGCTATTAAATTGTTCCACACTTCATACCAGTCCATTTCTTTGTGTTCTTTACTTTGAATCCTTACCATGTACTTCTGTTTTTTATTTTCGAATCCTTACCATGTACTTCTGTTTTTTATTTTCGAATTCTTACCATGTAGTTCTGTTTTTCATTTTCTTCTGCCTTTTTTTGCTACTCCACTCTTGCTTTTTTACTTTCTCTGCAATATGTTTTCTTTTCCATCTCACCATTGTTCTTCAGGAATGACTCTGCATCCTGCCTTTGTATTTTCTCCATAATATCTCCCCAGGAAACATCTCCTTCATTTTCTGGTTCACTCTGCACTACCATTTATTTAAGTAAGTACTCCTGCAACCCTCCCAACTGAAGGGTTAAAATTATGCATCCATCATTTGCTGAGTCATTTCCATCAAACAGTTTTCTTTAAAACATTTCCTCAGAATCGTGCACATATTCTTTGGTCTCAGTATTTGCTATTGCCTTCATTTCTTTCACTACTCCATCATCTCCTCCTCTCTCCATCTGGCTCACTGTTTCCCCGGGCCACCTCTGTGCCTGGAATGGAAACATGAAGTGCTCCTCCAAAATGGGTCCCACTCACAACAATGATGAGTAGGTGAAGTTCCCTGATGCTCTGGCCAAATTTCCCTAATAGTATAAATCCCACATTGGGTTTCCCTTTAAAAGAGACTGCTAGTCTAATGAGACTAACCTGTTCAACAAAGGATAAATAAAATAAAACACTGTTTAAGTAGTGTGGCTGCTGCCAGCAGTGGGCTTGCTCTGATTTACTATGCAACCATTTTTTCAAAGAATGCTCTCACGGTCAGTTCTGCGTTCCTAAGCAGCATCAGGCCCTATTGTGCTATGTATATTCCACAGTGTTGCAAAATACCCTGTTCCTCCTTTTTTCCGTCTAGTCATGCACACCTTTGTAATATGTTGGTTCCCACTTTATTCTTTTTCCTCACACCATTTCTGTATGTTTATTTCATTTATGTATATCTATGTTTTTGTTTTCTGGTACACTGCAGTAGCATTTCTTTGTAGTAATCTCTTAACTTGTAATATTGTGCAAAAACTTTTCTTAACAGGTAGTTTATCCCAAGTGTCCATTTCTGTAATGTGGACTGGATTTATCTGCAGCTTGTGCATTATAAATATTGTATTGAATCAATTATGTTATTTTTAACACTTGAAGTTGAACATGTGTTTAAAATGGCATTGTCGTAGTTTCACATTTGTTACCTGATGTATTAATTGATTTCATCATTGGCATGTAACTGTAAAAAGATGTATTGTAAATAAAATCAGAGGAGTTCTGATCAGTACTGTATTTTAACTCTTAAGTATTTGACAAAAATAAATCTTAAATGAGAGACAAGTACTTGTTAATGTAGTTTCAACACTACCAGATGTTTTGACACATTCGCTACCATATATGCAGAAAGAAAAGAGGTAATAAGTTTAATTATGTCTACTTGCTGTAAATCCTAAATTGTTTTGCTTGTATTTTGTTGATCAAAATGTGTCCTACAGAATGCAGCTTTGAAGGAAAGTGATGAACAAAAGAAGAAACATGAAGAAGAACTAGCCAAATCAAACATGCAGATTACAGCACTTAATGAAAACATGGCTACATTGAAAAAAGAATGGCAGAGCAGCCAGCGTCGAGTTGGTGAATTAGAAAAGCAGACTGATGACTTGCGTGGTGAAATTGCAGTATTAGAGGCAACAGTACAGAATAATCAAGATGAAAGAAGAGCACTGTTAGAGAGGTAAGGATGCTCATTCAAAGACTTAGGGGTTAATGCCTATGGGAGATTGTAAAGGCGTTGTTTCTTAAATGTTGCCATTAGAATGTAATGCTCTGCCATAACTTCACATTTGTAAGAGAAGGTTCATTTTTTATTTCAAGTATACATTAATTTGAATGAGGGATGTACTTCCTGTTTAACATTTGAGCATCTCAAAGTTGTTGGACAGATACATGATAATGTGTTGAACTCCGTGATAAATTCACACAGAATCCAAGTACTCCAAATGAAACATTCCCCTTCTATCTTTCTTAAATATTTTCACCAAACCATTAAACATAAAAGAAGCAAGATTCTGTTTGGATACAGTGGTCACAAAATTAATTTTGCTGAGTTCATGTCATAAGAGTATAAAGTAATTCCAAATTGCTTGAGACTATTTTGTGTGAGTTTTATTTATTTATTTGTTTTATTTTAAATTTGTTAATTGGGTAGAGTCTGGCTGGGCAAGTAGCCTCTTTTCAACGTAGAGCTAGGGAGATAAGCTCCATAACAATAGTACAAAAAGATTACAAAAACATTTAAAAGATTTACAAACAATATACCAAAAATTTGACAATTGCCAACAATCACAATTTACAAAGAGGAATGTAAAACAGAAAACATTACATTTCCTAAGCCTTACTATAGACAGTAATATGAAACTCATTTTATATATATATATATATATATATATATATATATATATATATATATATTTATATAAAACTAAAAACCATTATGGTATTTTCATTTGGAAGAAGTAAGACAAGAAGATAGAACAGAAAACATTTGATCGAAGGCATGAGAAACTAGCCAGGAGTATGAGGAGCATAGCCATTGTTGAGTAAGGTATTCCTTTAGGAGTTTTTTTGAAGCTGTGACTGATCTGTGTTTTTTAAGATATTCTGGGGTAATAGGTTCCACTGTTTGGCCACTTTGAAGGAGAAGAGAGAGTCACCGAAGTAATTATGGAACTTTGTAACCTTGAGTATAAGTTTATCGGATGAGCTAAGGGTCCTGGGTTTGGTATTTAGTTGCACTAGGTTTGAGAGTGCAGACTAGATTTCAGGTTTGTGGATAATAGAGTGGGCAGTGGTGAGCTGATTGAGCAATGACAGATTGGGAAATTCAAGCCAGTGTAATTTTTGAATAGCAAGGCAATGATTGGTCCTGTTTGGTATATTAGCAGCAAATTTTGCTATTTTGTTATAGCAGGAATCAAGTAGATGTAAATCAGACTTGCGCAGGTTAGAGAAAAGTTGAGAACAGTAGCTAGAAGGTGGGATCTGGCTGGGGCTAGTCTGGCATTTTGACTAAGGTAAGGCTTGGCACTATATAGAGCACCAAGTTTGATGTGAACTTTCTTAACTGTGAGTGATATGTGTTTATTGCATGTTAGGTTGTTTAGTGTGACGCCAAGTAGTTTTGTTTGGTTAACTGGTTCTATTATAGTGTCATTAAGTAGAGTAGATGGAGAGAAGTGGTTTTTCTTTGGATTTACTGTCAGAAAAGATAATTAATTTTGTTTTGTTTGGGTTTAGGATGAGTTGAAGTTAATTTAGGTAATTTTCAATATTTAGAAACAACTTATGCAATTTTATCTTGGAGTTCTTGGGGTGTGGGAGCAGAACAAATAAGAGTAGTGTCGTCAACATTTTGAATGATAGAAGCAGATTTAGTGGCAGTGTTTTGACTATTTGTGAATATAATAAAAAAGAGATGGCCAAGGATGGAACCCTGAGGAACCCCAACGGAGACTGGGAGGAGTGTGGAGAGTTTATTATCCCATTTAGTTGCCTGTTGTTGATTAGTGAGGTAGCTAAAGAACAAGTTGAGAGCTGAAGAGTTGATGTTGAAGGAGGCTAGAGTGGTGAGTAGTACCTGGTGGGATACCGTATCAAAAGCTGTGGACATATTAAGGAATATAGTAGAGACTAGTTGTCCATTGTTTTTAAGGAGGTTGATGTAGTTAGTGAAACTTATGAGGGCTGTGGAAGTACTGTGTTTTAGACGGAAGCTGTGCTGTGAACTAGATAAAAGGTTATTTGTAGTGAGGTTGTCTAGGAGCTGCTTATGGATACATTACTCTAAAAGTTTGGCTACGAGTGAGAGAATGGCAATTGCTGATAATTAGAAGGATCTTTAAACGGGCCTCCATTGTGGAGGGGGATGATGTGGGATATTTTCCATAGTATGGGGACATATTGTTCTGCGATAGAATGATTGATTCAGATAGATATGGGATAGGCAATGGAGCTTGCAGCAGTTTTAAGAAGCCATTAGGGAGTTGGTCAGCTGTTAGGTAGGTTTTTAGTTTTGATAGGTGTTTTTTGATATAAGAGGTCTGTATGGATTTAAAAGAGAAGTAGTTGGGTTTAGAGTTAGTAGAGGTAGGCACTGTAAGGGATTGGGTAGAAAATGTTTGAAAACTGTCAGAACTACACTGAAATATGAAAAAAAATGATTTCATTTATATTTGATGCAGGCTTCCTTTTATGCATTCCCATTATTTTTAAGAACATGGGCAATATGATAGGATCTACCTCACAGGTGCAGGGTCTGAAATTCAGTTTGTTCTTTACTATGCTAGTTTTATAGAGTTTGCATATTAGTGCTGTGTCTGTGTTCACTTGCTCCAGGTATTTTAGTTTATTCACACCTCCAAAAAATGTTTTATTGGTTGTGATAAAGTATGCATGCCTGTGTAAGTATACAAGTAATTTTCGTGTCTATAAACATGGGAAATGGGGTGTGGATTGCCAAATTTGCTAATGATTGTTAATGGGGTAAATGATTACTTCAGTAAAAATATGCCAAAGATTTGATATTGAGAGTTTCATGTGCATTACCTTCAAGACTAAAAGCCTAGCATACAAAGTTCCAGGCTACCTGACCTCTCCGTCATCTGTAATGCTGTACAAATTAAGGTCCTTCTTTAGATCCAGCTCCGTTGCTGGGTCTATAGTATATCCTCGAAGCATTAGCTATTTGAACACCTAATGGTCGACCTATAAACATCAGAAGCTGAAAACCATGAACGGCCACTTCTGCAAATTTTTTCACAGGGAAAAAATTTGTTTGGCCAATGTTCTTCGTCTTCCCTTGCTGCAGTCCTGACTATTGGGTATAGTCCGCGTCTCAGTCGGCCCGAATACCAGAGAGAGGCTGGCCGGTCATGGCGCCTTAGACTGACGCCAGTACGCCAGGGTACTAATGCGCATGACCGACGCCATTTCCTCAGTCTTTTTGCCGCATGGTCCGATGCAGAAGCAATTTTGCGAAGTGCAGGTTGGCGTTCTGAGATTTTCCAACCGGAGTTTCAGACCGAGTACAGAGTTGGCTAAGTAACCTGGGGAACATTTTGGTTTTTCTTGCCTCAGTATATTACGGATGTCAGAAAAAGTGAATAACTGTATTTCTTGTGGGAAGCAGATACCGCATACGGATTATCATACATTGTGTATAGCTTGTTTAGCGCCTGAGCACGACGTTGTTGTTTGCCCTTGTGCTAGGTTTAATAAGCGCACTATTAAGAGGAGGCTCGATTGTGCTAGGTTAGTGTTTGGGAAGCGTTGCAATTATACTATGCCGCCGGATGCTCCGGCCTGCTTCATCTAAGAAGCGCAAGGACAAAACAGTGAAGTCTAGGGGTGAGGAACCGCAGTCCCGGACGCCGGTCCTTTAGAAGGCTCAGGGGAGCCAGAGGTTTTGCCAGGAGTCTCTATGGAGTCTCAGGCAGATACTTTACTGTTACAGGATGTGCCCTCTCAGGAAGTAGGCCAGGCTGAGGGGCTTCTCAGGTAACTGTTCTTCCTCTCTTCCCAAGGTAGTTAGGGCCTCCTTCTGTTTCCAGAGCTTCTTTTAGAGGAAGGCCAAGTTCAGCTTCTGTAGGGGCTTCTCCAAGCATTTCGGCTCGTGCCTAAGAAACATATGCTTAAAATGGCTGAAGATTTGATTACTCTGATTAGAGGTTCTATGCCCCCACCTGATAAGAGGCCTAGGGTGGAACAGGAGTTTGATAGTTTTGAACAGTGTTCACAGGCGCCAGAGTCTTCTGTGGAAGACTTGCAAGAGTTTCCTGCTTATTCTGATTCTGATGTGGATGATTCCACTCCTTCAGCTTCCCTCCTGAGGATTTCTCATTTTCAGAGACTCTTCACTCCATGAGGGAGCACTTTAAATGGGAAGGCCAAGATTACTCTGACTCCAGAAAAGGCTTAGGGAATTCTTGTTTTGCCTCAGCATAGGCCCTTAGCTATTCCTCCTGTGTTGAATGTGGTGGAGGATGTTTTGCAGAGGCTTCTCTGAACCCTGATTCCTTGCCTCCTGCCCTGTTAAGCCTGATAGATATTATAGGGTGCCCAAGCTCATAAGTATTTGTTTAAGAGTCCCAGGGCAGACCCAGAAACTGTTTCTCAGGGGCCTAAAGGTGTTAAAGCTTCTGTTGTTAAAAATCCTGTACCCTCTGATAAAGAGGCAAGGGCTTTGGATAGGTGGGGTAAGAAAGTATATACTTCTTCCACTCTAGCCATGAGGGCGTTGAATTGTCAATTTCATATGCTGAAATATCAGAATTATCTCCTTTCACAATTGAAATCTAAGGTGGATGCTTTGGATAAAGGTATTGAGTGTAAAGAATTGCTGGATTTGGTTCATGTGTCTGAACAAGTGGGTAAGCATTCTTTGCAGTGTGGTTTTGATGCTGTTCAGGCCTCCTCGAGGGTGGCTGCTACTAGTTCTGTTCTTCGCAGACATGCATGGTTGAAGGATCAGAATTTAGCTGAGCATGTTAAGACCAGGATTTTGGATGCTCCTTTACAGTCTGATGTGTTGTTTGGACCGCCTGGAAGCAGTTTTAAAGAAAATGGAGGACAAAGCTAAGTCTATGCAGACTGTTAAAGATTTTTGCAGGTGCAACCTCCAAGTTTAGTAGAAATTGGCCTGCTAAGGGGTGGACATATCCTGCTTATGGTTCCCAGTCTAGGGGTAGATCTAGACGTGGTAGGGGCAGGGCTCATTAGGCCTAGATCAGACAGTTCACCTGCTCAGACTTCTGGTGAGGGCAGGGCAGTCCTTCGTAAGCAGACCCAATGACCTGCTTTCAGCTGCCAGTGGACTCTCGTCTGGCAGCTCCTTTGGGAGGAAGATTGTCTTTCAAAGAAAATTGGGATTTAATCACTCAAGACAGATGGGTGCTGGATATCATTCATCACGGGTACAGATTTTATTCCACACAATGCCCCTTTCAAAGGCATGCCAGATGTTCCTCCTCCACAAAGAAAAGAGGCTCTCAAGCAAGTTTCTCAGTTACTCCAGATAGGGGCTATTCAGCCAGTCCCTGTGTCAGAAAGGGGCTTCGATTTTATTCTCGCCTGTTCCTAGTACCAAAGAAGGGGAACACGTGGAGACCAATTTTGGATTTATCTATCCTCAACACTTATCTGGACATTCCCAAGTTCAAGATGTTGACGTTACAGCAACTGTTACCTCTGCTGGGCAAGGATCACTGGATGGTAACTTTGGATCTCAAGGAAGCTTACCTTCATGTGCCCAGAGTATTCACAAAGGTTCTGGCTCCAGTGATAGCTTACTTCAGGCTTCAAGGCATTCAAATTTATCCTTACTTGGACGACTGCCTGATTCTGGCTCAAGAAAAGAACACCTTCTACAGCATCTGGAATATGTCATAGCAGTGCTAAGATGCCTAGGGTATTCTGTGAACGAAATAAAGTCCAGTCTAGTACCCTCTCAAGACATGTGCTTTCTGGGTGTGAGACTGAATACAGCAGCCCAGATGGCCTTTTAACCCCGGACAAACAAAAGAGTCTGTCACTTTACTTCCATCAACTATCTCATCAGTCCGTGCTGACTGCAAGGACAGTCCTTCAAGCATTAGGGTTCATGGCATCTTGTATTCTGGTGCTTCCCAATGCCAAACTGCATATGAGGAAGCTGCAATGGTATCTCAAAATGTATGGACACAGCACTACCAAGATTTGGAGACTGTCATACAAATAATACCTTGCCGTCAAAAGGAATTCTTGTGGGGGGCTCAGGAATGTCACCTAAACAAGGGACTCTCTGTGACCCGCCAGAGGCGAGTCAGATTTTAACGACAGATGCCTCGGACACTGCTTGGGAGCTCATCTAAATGGAAAGTGGATACAAGACAAGTGGCCTGCCAGACTACAGCATCTACATATCAACATGAAGGAGATGTTAGCAGTCCAGTTTGCATTGATGGCGTTCAAGGAGTTACTTCTTCCAGGGCAGGTGTTGATTCTGACAGACAACACAACTGTCATGTGGTACATCAACAAGCAAGGGGAACACATTCTTATCCTCTATGCAGGCAAGCAATGATTTTATGGGAGACCTGCAACTGACTCTTCAGGCAAGGTTTCTGCCAGGAGCACAGAACTCCTAGCAGATGTATTAAGCAGACAAATCATGGATCCCGAAACTGGATCTTCATGTATTTCAGAAATTGACAGTGTCATGGGGAACTCCAGACATAGATCTGTCCACTAAACCACCAGCTGCCAAAGTATTGCACAAAGGGGTTTCATCACACAGCTTGGAAAGTGGATGCTCTGTCTTTCAGTTGGAAAACCTTCATGTCTATGCTTTTCCACCTCTACCTCTTCTTCCAAAGGTATTACTAAAGGTCAGACAGGACAGGCCAAGGATGATTTTGATAGCTCCAGATTGGCCTCGGCAACACTGGTACCCACTTCTAAGGAGTCTTGTAAAGGAACCTCCATGGCCTTTACCTCTGATTCCTCATCTGTTATCTCAGAAGGACGGTCATCTGCTCAATGTCAAGCTCCAATCTCTCCATCTCACAGCTTGGCATATTCTGTGTTGAAACATGGAAGGTCTCAGCTTCCTCAACAAGTTTTAAATGTGATTATGGAAGCTAGAAGGCCTAGTACTAGGAGAAAATGGAAGAGATTTTATTTTGGTGTACAGCAAAGAATTTGGAGATTTCAGAGCCTAATTTGAGTGTGGCTCTTCAATATCTTACTGAGTTATTGGACAAAGGTTTGTCTTTCTCTTCCATAAAGATTCATGCTGCAGCAATTTCAGCTCACTATGATTGTGACCCACCTTTGTTTTCGATCCTTTGTTCAAGCAGTTTCTAGGGGCAAAGAATATAAGAGAGCTCCTACTCCTGCTTGGGATCTCAATTTTGTGTTGGAAAAACTTACTCTACAACCTTTTGAGCCGGCAGCTACTGCTGAATTGAAATATTTGTCATGGAAGACAGCTTTTCTGTTGGCTATTACTTCTGCAAGAAGGGTGTCTGAATTGCAGGCCCTTATGGCAGTAGAGCCTTGATTTTCCATAAGGACAGGGAATCCTTCCTTTATGCCTAAGGTGGTTTCTAGTGTGGCTTTAAACCAAACTATTCATTTGCCTACGTTTTTGCAGATCCTCAAAATAAAGGGGAAAAGATTTTGCACACTTTAGATGTACACAGGCAATTTTATTTGAGCAGGACTAAAGATTTTAGGCAGTCTCAGCAGTTACTTGTTTCTTTTGCTTTAAGTTCACAGGGCAAACCTGTGTCAAAACAAACTATTTCTAGGTGGATTGGCTTTTGCATTGCATTTTGTTATTCCCATCATGGCAAAGAGGTTCCAGCTGGGATTAGGCCTCATTCCACTAGGGCTACTGCCACTTCAACAGCATTTCTAAGGGGGTGGCAACTAAGGATATTCTGGAAGCAGCTACTTGGAGTTCAGTGCATACTTTCTCTAGGCATTATCACCTGCCTATATACTCTAAGTCTAGAGCTGGTTTTGCCACAGCTGTTTTACAAGGCATGTTGTCAGCTCCTGCTACTTTATAATTTGCCAGCCTCCCTTACCTCTGCTTTGGGATTCTACCGTCAGGACTGCAGCAAGGGAAGAGAACATAGTACAGTTTTGTACCTACCATAAATGTAGATGTTCGAGGATTCCCTGCTGCAGTCCACTCCCTCCTTCCCTCTGTGTTTCAGGGTGGTTGTGTAGGTGCCTTTACATGCTTATATTTTTGTATATATTTTACTGTATATATTGTACATGTTTATTGGTGCAGGTTGTTTTGGGACTTGTCTTTTGGGTCTTCTGACATCTGGGGCAAGAAAAGACTGAGGAAATGACGCCGGTCATGCGATTAGTACGCCAGTCTACTCTGGTATTCGGGCCGACTGAGACGCGGACTATACCCAATAGTCAGGACTGCAGCAAGGGAATCCTCGAACATCTACATTTATGGTAGGTACAAAACTGTACTTTATCATGAATTTGCCCTTTTCTCCAATGTAGAGCCATCTCGGAGTTGGTATATTTAGTTGGGGGGGGGCACAGCCCCCACTTGATTAGGGTTTGAAAGTTTGTCTGTTCGCTGGCCAAGCAAATTTTTTCCCTGTGAAAAGATTTGCAGAAGTGGCCCTTTGTGCTTTTCAGCTTTCGCTGTTTATGAGTTGTCCTTTAGGTGTTCAAATAGTTGATGCTTCAAGGATATATTATAGACCTGTTGCTACATGTAGAAGCTGGTTGCATCCTTTAAGACAAGGTTATAAAGACAAAAATCCACTAAGAGCTTTTTTACACAGATAAGTAGTAGTGATGAAGTCCAGTGGCTGTAGCTGTTGTGCCCTTCTCACCTGCACTGGTCTTAGTACTCAGAATCTTTCAGCCACTTGAAGACATTAGATGCAGATACCAGACTTCATCAGTGTTTTATTACTTTATTCTATAAGTGCCATACAGTCAGATTAGTTCCATAAGAGGAAGATGAGAATTTTGATAACACTCCTACATTTTAAGGTACTAAATGCTAACAGATTATTTTTGCTACAAGGTAGCACAGCATGGATTACATCATACCTTGTATTAATCTGAACCTAGCTGGATCCACTGTTCTAAGGTATTTTTCTGGAATATCAAGTACAGCCACAAGACTTACTTGTAATGTGTTGGTCATTGTTTTCCTCATTTTCTATGAAGGAGTTATAGGCTTATGCCTGATTTCTAGCTGGTGTAACCATAGACAGAACTTATTCTTTTTAAGGTTCTAAAATCAGTTTGTTACAGATGGTTGAAATCCCTACTTGTGCGTGTAGCACAGACATGTCCTTCTATATCACTGCTGAAGTATTCTAAACAGAAAGGATCTCCTGCCCAGGGGACCATGACATTCGGCCAGTATATTAAAGCCTAATGATCGTGTATGTGCCGTACGTCACACTTATGCTCCCCACACAGAACATAGGGCATAAAAGGGGCAATACTGATCCAGCTACCCAAAACTACTTTGCTGCCAGATCAAACGTCATTATTGGTAGTTGGTCTGAATGCCTTGTTGCTGTGCTGAATTCCTAGCTTCCACATAAGTGCCCTGTTGGGGTTTTTTTTCTTGGTCTTTTATTTTGCTACCTGGAGTTCATGTTATCCAAGAAGGGAAAATGTCATTGTGGGAGGTAGATTCCCAATAAGGATCATCACAAACAGTGCCTTTTTGTTTGTGTGCTTCCCATGACCATACCTCTTGTAGAGTCTTTAAAGCATTTGTGACTAAGACTCTCAGAAGCCATTTCTCTTCAATGGGCATTTATCAATAAACCAGTGGCTTAAACAGTTAGCCCAGGGTATTATTGCCGAACCCTTTAACCTCAAGATACTCCCGCTAGGATAAAAGAAGGCCAGGAAGTCCTGTCCAGATTCTTTAGCTGTTCAGCCTCCACCAGACATCCCTGCTTCTAGAGGTCATTTAGCATCAACATCAGATTCCTCTGTAGTGACTCTGTCAGTGGCTGTTATGGATCCATATTTTCACATGTCCTCTGAGGCTTTGCAGGCATCTGCTCTGGATGTCAAGGGGGAACCTTGGTTGATTATCTCAGATGGCCCTAGAGGGATTCCACAGATATTTGTCAGGGAAGAGGTTGCTCTTTCTCTTATCAAATCTCACCAAGGGTCTGAACCTCCGGTATTTGTTAGGGCTGATGTCCCTTCCAGGAAAAGACAAAAAAGTGAAGCATGTTTTGGTCCATCCTAAGGATCCTCAAAGAGAATGGTAAGGGTTTACTCAGGGTTTGTTGTCTGCTTTGATGGCCCTGAAGCCTCCTCCAAGGGGTTTTCAGTACCTTCTCCTCCTTGGACCTCTATTCCTTTTAAACAGCTTAGGGAATCCAGATTCCTCAGATTTAGGATTCAGTGTCTGATGAGGGGTCTTTGCTCTGTTCTTCACAGAAACCTTCACCTTTGACATATGTCTCTGATGAGGAGTCTGTTAACCTTGAGTCTCATTTTGAGGAATTGTCCTTTGGGAAACACAATTCCTGGTCTGATGGAATACTCTTAAGTGGGATTTCTCTCAAGTGTCTGTTATGCAGGAAGATGTTATGAGTTGCTTCATATGGATACTCCTAAACCACTGGCAATTCCTCTTGTGTTGGCTACCTTGTTAGACACTTTCATTGCTGCTTCCAAGTCTCCTGATTTTCAGCCTCGTGCTCCTAAGAAACCTAAGTTTCCTGAGTATCGTCAAAAATGTCTTCCTGCTTATCCTGCTGTGGTGTCAGTCTCTTCTGACAAATCTTCTAAGCTCTTGCCTCCTCCAAACTTTTGCCTCAGTAGGGCAATGGAGAGGATTGGTAAGAAAATTTACAGTGCTTCTACTTTGGCCTTTAGACCTCTTAATTACCAGACCCATGTGACCAGGTATGATCTGGCCTTGGTTGCTCAGACTTGTCAGGTTATGTCTGACCTCCCTGATTCTGAAGTCATATTCTCTGTCTTATCTCATTTAGGTTCTGCTTCTCAAGTGGCTTGCCACTCTGTTAAGTGTAGCTATGATGCTGGTGATGTCTGTTACAGGGCTGTGGCTTTTGGGTCTGTCATGAGGTGTTACTCTTGGCTTTGTCTCCAGTCTCTGCCTGAGAATATTAAGGCCAAGTTGTTGGATGCTGCTTTGAAGAATAAACATTTTTGGGACTGTTGCTGACCTGTTTAAGTCTCTTTGAGAGAAAGGCAAAGCCTTGCAGGACCATAAATGTATTTTTATCTCTCTTATCCATACGTTTCAGAGGAATTATGCTTCTAGATCTGCTTTTGTTTGCAGGCAACCCCGCCAGGCCTCCAAGGGCAGGAAGGATAGTAGGCGCCCCCCCTCAGCTAAGGCTATTCAGATTTCTGTGGCCCAGAAGCCTCCTTTATCTGAGAAGACTATGTTCCTTTCTCCCTTCGTCTTTCTCTGTCTTCCAAATTGGTGTCTCATCACTTCAGACTCTTGGGTTCTTTCTGTTAGCTGTTAGGGTTACTTAATGTATGGAAGCCTCTCCCTCTTATTTCAGGGAATCCTCAACCTCCTCTAGAGCAACTTCCTCATTTCCTGGAAGTTTTAGGGCCCCTTTTGAACCAAGGAACCATTCAACCTGTCCCCCCCTTCCCAAGTGGGAAAGGGTTTTTATTCTAGGATGTTCCTGGTTCCGCGAAAGGAGGGCATTTGGAGACCTATTCTGGATCTCTCCCTGTTCAACACCTTTCTCAAGGTCCTTCTTTTTGGATGCTTACTCTTCAAACCCTGTTTCCTCTTTTACTACCATAGGCTTTTCTGGTGTCTTTGGATCCAAAAGATGCTTACTTTCATATCCCTATTCACCCTCTTTTCAGGATGTGTTTACGTTTCTCTGTGTCTTCCTTTCATTTTCAGTTTTCTGCTTTTCCCTTTGGCCTCTCTACTGCACCAAGAGTATTCACAAAATGCCTAGCGTCTATGATTGCTTTTTGCAAGCTCCAAGGCTTTCAGATTTTTTCTTATCTAGACAAATCTGTTGCTTCAGGCGCCTTCTCCCAGTCACCTGTTAGAGGATCTGGAGTTCACTATCTCTCTTCTTCAAAGTCTGGGGTTCACTATCACCTTCCAAAAGTCTGTACCAACTCCCTCTCAGGATCATGTGTATTGGGGACGCAGGATTCAGACAGTGTCAATGTTGGTCTGTCCTCCACCTCCAAAAGTTTTGTCAGTGACGGCCTTCTTTCATTCTCTTCTTCCTCTGACTGCCATGCCAGCCATGAAGTTTCTTCATTACCTCTTTGATTCCAGTGCTTCCTCTTGCCAGACTGCATATGATACCTCAGGTCACTTTGGCTGCTGCATTGTCACACACCGGAATTCAGTGTACCTCACTCTCCCCCTTTCTAAAGAAGGAATTTGCATAGTTGATTCAACAGTGTG
This sequence comes from Protopterus annectens, assembly GCF_019279795.1. Classification (NCBI taxonomy): domain Eukaryota; kingdom Metazoa; phylum Chordata; order Ceratodontiformes; family Protopteridae; genus Protopterus; species Protopterus annectens. Next base: position 232,701,820 of record NC_056745.1, read on the forward strand.
CTGTCAACCGAGGCCTTCCCTTTCAGCCTCCAGTCCCTTCTCAGTTATTGTTCACCAGTGCCTCAGACATGGGATGAAGAGCTTCTTTAGTTCACCTGAAAGGTCAGGGTCTCTGCCCCTCCACCATCAGAAGTCAAACCATATCAACAGCAAAGAGATGAGAGCTCTTATTCAGGCCCTTCAAGCTTTTCACCCCATGTTCTTTCCAGGCCCATTAAAGATGTACACAGACAACACTACAGTAATGTGGAATGTCAACAAGCAAAGAGGCATAAAATCTTGCCTCCTGTCCAGGATACCTCTTCAGACAGCAAACATTTCCTTCAGAGCACAATCTTGTGGCAGACTCTCTGAGCAGGTCCAAAACACAGGCTCATGGATGGATGCTTTACAGAGATGTGTTTCTGGACATTGCCCATCAGTGGGGTATTCCTCAGGTAGATCTTTTTGCCTCGCCTCTGAACAGGCAGCTTTCTGTCTTCTGTTCCAGATTGTCATGCCATCTGGCATGGAAGACGGATGCCCTTTCTTTTACTTGAAAGCAAATGTTTATGCGTTCCCTCCTCTTCCTCTACTTCCAAGAGTCCTGCAGATGATTCAGTTGGACTCGCCAAAAATCTTGCTAGTGACTTCCTTTTGGCCAAGACAACATTGGTTCCCCCTGTTAATGTATCTGGACAGGGGCAATCACTGCAAGTTACCTCACTGGTTGAGTTCCCCCACACAGGATAAGAAGTCTCTCATCCATCCTCACTTGTCCACTCTTTAACCGACACTATGGATAATAGGGTTTTGATCCCTGTCAGGCACCTCTTTCCTGAGGACATGCTCAGGGTTTTGCAGGAGGTAAGGAAACCCTCAACCAGAAAACTTTATATGTCCAAATGGAAAAGATGTTCTGTCTGGTGCCATCCTCTTAATCAGGACCCTTTTTCAGTGGGGGTCCATCTGGTCCTCTTTTATTTGTGTGAATTGCGCCTGTCTGGCCTGGCCTATTCTTCTGTGAAGGCCGAATTGTCAGCTATTTCTGCTTGTCCATCCGTGAATCCTCCTTTGGCTTCTTGTTTTGAGGTCAAAGAATTTCTTAAAGGTGTCCTGCATATTAAGCCTCCAAGGAAACCTATTCTTCCTCCTTGGGAACTTACTTTTGTTTTGGAAAATTTGACTCAGGCCTGCAGATTCTGTTTCTTTGCAACATTGTTCCTGGAAGACTGTTTTGTTGCTGGCTTGCTCTTCTGCTTAGAGGGTTTCTGAGCTCCAGCCCCTTATGGCCATTCCTCCTCCTTTTGGTTTTTCACATTGACAGGGTGTCCCTTTGTACTCATTTTTCTTTTATGCCCAAGGTAGTAAAATGAGTTGTCCTTGAATCAGTTGTTACAACTCTCCCTTTTTCCCTTCTCCCCAGTCTGCTAGTGAGAGGGTCCTGCATACCTTGGATTTACACAGACAGCTCAGGTACTATTTGGATAAAACTAAGGTCATTCATAAGTCTAATCAGCTTTTTGTTTCCTTTCATCCCAAGACATTGGGGTTGGCTGTTTCTAAGCAAACCATCTCCTCCTGGGTGTCTAAGGCCATTTCCTTTTGTTATACTTTTCATGGCAAATATCTGTCAAGTTCTGTTAGAGCTCATTCCACCAGGGTTGTTGCCTTCTCCAAGGGGTTGGATGCCAATTCCTTCCCTGAAACTGCTACTTGGTCTTTAGTGCATACCTTTTCTAAGCATTATAGGGTCAAAGCAGGTTTTGCTAGAACCATTTTATATGGGTTTTTAAAGGACTCTTGCTTTTTCACTGTCCCTTCTGTTTAGAGTACTGCAACAATGATATAGAAGGGCATAGTGCAGTTTTGTAAAATCTTACCATAACACTAGATGTCTTTCTCTTCACTGTTGCAGTATTTGCTCCTTCCCTCCAACCCCCTCTTGTTTGTTCTGGGTTTTGTTTTAGATTCCCTTCTGACTTAGGGTTTCCCCTTATTCTTCTGCATTTTTTGCTTCTAGATGTGCATGAACTCCTTTGTCCTGTGGAGACTTTTCTCTTCTGGCGCAATTCATTTCTGGGTAGCTGCACCCATAAGTCCCTTTTTATGCCCTACGTTCTGTGCGCGGAGCATGTGTGTGACGTGTAGCACATACAGGATCATTAGGCTTTGGTATACTGGCCAAGTGTCATGCTACCCTGGGTGGGAGATTACTTCTGGTTTAGAATACTGCAGCAGTGAAGAGAAGGACTTTTACTGTTATGGTAAGATTTTGCACAACTGTACTTTTAATTTCTAACTGTGGAGGTTTCTTTGATTCAGATTTGAAACTAATTTTGTATCTTCCAATGCCCATTAGTTTTAAGGTTGATTTCTGCCTCAAATATGTTTTTTCAGAGTATTTTCATTTTGAAAAATGGCAAGACAATGAAAAATATATGGTATGTGCTTTGGTATTATTTCAGGAACTTAAATAATGGCAAAGCATGACAAATAAAAGAAAATAAAGCTTCCTTAGAGGAAAACTTTCTCCCAGTGGCTCAGTAGTTCTAGGAAAGACGTAAAGGAGTACGAATGTCGACACTTCTGAACTGTCATATTTAATGATTCCTAGACACTTGCAGTTTGTCCTAACCCTTAAGGGACAGGTGGAATCCTGCAGATCTGCTCATTTACCGTTTATGGTAATTTTTGACTTTGAAAGACTTAAAGCTTTAGGAATTTCTGTAGCACAAGCACAATATTCAGTTATTGAAAGTGTAGTAACTGCTGTCTGTTTTGAGAGTTGGTGCATCATGTTAAATTTTACTGAAATTTTGTGAAATTGAAGCCTGATTTATCCCAAGCTGCTAGTTAATTTTCCAAATTGCAAAAACATTCCCCAACTTTTTATTAGAGGTAGTGATTCTCGTTTTGAGAGATCTAATCAGCACAATGATGGGAATGGTGATGTAAGTTTGTTTGACTGTTAGACTCATGAATGAATAATTCAAATGTGGGATTATGAAATTGTGCAGGGGAAATAATACATTTTATTGCTGTGAGCTGTGTTCATGTCCAGCTGTTTGAGGCCTCTTGTGTGAAAGCTTAGCAGACCTTAAGGTATATGACGTTATTATTTGAAAAGCCTGATTTCCCTATCAAGAGGGTTCAGGGTATTAGAAACAGAGGATAAAGGATTAGACCATATAATATCACTTCAGCTAGCAGATCTAAGAGAGACTCTCTCTGATGTTCAACCTGTAGGAGGAATAAAGATGCCTTGTTGAAGTTTCTTGATGTTTATTCAGTCACATAGGTAGATGGATGAGTGTTAATGCTTATAGCCCTTATATGTTGGGAACCAAATCTGGACTTTCTTAAAGACAGGACATCTGTCAGGGTAGACCCGCTGGTCTATCCAAACTTGATTTCAGAATGGTTCCCTGAACCTCTGTCTTCAATTTTAGATGTTAGAAATGTGAGGAGAAGATGGCCCTACATACCCTTAATATAAGCCGGTAGGTGTCATCTGAAATGAGTGCATCAGTGTAGGAAAGCAGACCGTTTCTTTTTGATTATTTTTGCAGTAGGTCACATTACTCACAAACCCCCTTTTCAGATTTTCTGTCAGATGACATCCAGTATGACTTCCACTTCCTAACTCCTCAAAGACCTTGCACCCTATTTTCACCCAGTTGCTGGAGAGCTTGTTGGGGGCATACTCCAGACACTCATCCTACCTGTGTCAGTGTGTTGGTGGCATACACTGACATGCACATGCTTCCTTATGCACCTCCTAGTATACCTGTTGCATTCCCCCATAAACAGACCACGAGTTTAGACAAGCCCTGCAGCCTCCACCACGAACTCTCCCATACCGAGTGGTCCATTTATACTCGCCTTCACCAACCCTCAAGTTTCAAGAATCTGTTCCTAAAATTCTTGTTACTGACTATGAAGGCGGATGCCTTGCTCCTTATGATGTGAGCATATCTTCTACCCTTTGAACAGGGGAGGGAAGGGCTTGTAGTTGCTAGGCAAATACATTCAAATGGATTCCCCAGTGCTTTTTACCATTGGCAAATGCTGTTGTCAAAGCTCATTTCACTAGAGGTGTGGCTACCTCCTTTATGTGCTTCAGGAATGTTTCCACTCTGGCTAGTTTATCTTTTGTACATCACTTACATCACACTCAGAAAGTGTGCGTAGGAAACAACTCCTCAGATAGCATTACACTTAACACTGGAGTTCCACAAGGATGTGTACTAAGTCCCTTGCTGTTCACCCTGTTAACACATGATTGTACAGCCAGGTACAATATAAATCACATCATCAAGTTTGCTGATGACACAACAGTGGTGGGCCTCATCAGTAATGACGATGAAACATCATATTGAGGTGAGGTGAGGTGGAACAACTCAATGTTCTTCGTGTTTCACTGTTGCAGTCATTACATTTGGGTAGTCTGCTGGCAGATTGCCCTCAGTCGGCCTGAATAACAAAGTCTTGGGTCCTGCTTGCTGTCTCCTCTTCCATGACGTCAGGGGTGTAAAACATGCAGCCGATGCCATTTTATTCAGTCTTTCTTGCTGTGCGGTGCCCGAAGCAGAAGCAGTTCGCAAGTGCCAGTCAGCAGACTCCTGAAATTTTCGCATTCAGGTTTCAGAACCGAGGTCTTCAAACTAAAGCGAAGTACCCCGTTGGGGAAACTTTTTCTTGCTCCTTACCGATGTCAGTAAAAGTTAATAATTGCATTACTTGTGGGAAGCAAATACCTCATAAGGATTTTCATTTGTACTGTATTCCTTGCCTAGGCCCAGATCATAACGTGCCTTGCTGTCGGTTTTATGCTAGATTTAACCAACGCACTATTAAGCGTCTGTATAGTTTTGCTTCTAAATATTTTGGATCAAGATTTAATTATCCTAAAATGTTGTCAGTTAGCAATCCGACTACCGGAGTTCACAAAAAACGCAAAGAAAAAGACAGAGACAGACCGTCGAGGTCAAAATCCAACGACGAAGCTTCTCCTAAGCCAGCCGCCAGTACTCAGTGAGGCGCTTTCGCAGCCCCTGATACCCTCTACTTTTGAGTCGCAGGCCTCTACCGAGACCCATTCGGAGTCTGGTATACTTCGAGATTCTCAAGAGTATTGAACCCGCAGATGTCTCTCCCTTGGATGGGTCCAGAGCCGCTGAGCAGGCACTGGCTTCTGAGGATGTTTTCAAGCCTCAACATTTTTATATTAAACCGACTCCAGCCTCAAAAACAAGGTCAAAAACATCTTCTATGTCTAAAAAAATGATGCATGAACCACATGCACAGGCCCCTATGCCTAAAAAACAGATGATCAAAATGGCTGAGGACTTAATTACCTTGATCAGGGGTTCCCAAACCCCGCTAAGAGGCAAGGCACTGATTATGAATCTTCAGATCAGGTTTCCATTTCTTCTGATTCCTCTTCTGATCAGGAATTTTCTATTCCACCCTATGAGGATTCTGATGCAGAGGAATCCATCCCATCTGCATCTCCTCCTGAGGATTACTCTTTTGGAGAGACTTTGCATACTTTAAGGGAACATTTTCACTGGGAGAGTCAGGACTTCTCTGAATCAAAAAAGAGGCTTAGGGATTTCCTCCTTCTTCCTCAGCATAGGCCTTTGGCTATACCTCCTGTATTAGACATTGATGATGTGTTTTTGGAATCAAGCATGGCTCCTGATTCCCTACCTCCAGCTCCTAGTAAGCTAGACAGATATTACAGTGTTCCTGACTTCCACAAATTTCTATTCAAATATCCTGCTGCTGATCCAGAGACTATTTCTCAGGGTCCCAAGGGTGTAAAGGCCTCTACAGCCAAAAATCCTATCCCCTCTGATAGAGATTCCAGGGTGCTGGATAGATGGGGAAAGAAGGTTTATACGTCTGCTACCTTGACAATCAGAGCCTTAAACTGCCAGTTTCATATGCTTAAATACCAACAGCATGTTATGGGCTTACTGAAACAGAAAATTATGTTGATTTCTGATTGTGTGGAAAATAGTTACATGAATTATTGCATTCAGCAGAACAAGTTGGAAAGCATACTTTGCAATGTGGTTTTGATTCCTTGGAGGCCTCTTGCAGGGCCACAGTTACTGGATCTGTGATTAAAAGGCATGCCTGGCTCAAGGTGCAAAATCTGCCTGATCATGTTAAAGCTAAATTGTTGGATGCCCCCTTGCAGCATGATACTCTGTTTGGTAATAAGGCAGAAGAGGTTTTAAAGAAAATGGAAGATAAAGTTAAATCTATACAAACTGTAAAAGATTTCTTGCAAGTGCAGCCACCCAGGTGTAGTAGGCACTGGCCTACTAACAATTGGTCCTTTCCTGTGTCCAACAGAGCCACTCAAGGCAAATCCAGGTGCTCAAAAGGCTCCAGATATCAATCACAGGGTTCTTACAGGTCAAAGCAATGGGGTGGCTCCACCTCCAAATCTGGAGGAAACAAAGCACAACCCTACAGTAAGCAGTCTCAAAGACTTTCCTCTACCATTACCAAGCACTTATCTTTTGGCAGCCCCCCTGGGGGGAAAACTAGTACTTCATGCTCAAAATTGGCAGTTAATAACCCAGGACAAGTGGGTATTGAACATAGTATCCCAGGGGTACTAATTTAATTTCCATACTTTGCCAATTCCAAACGGATGGCCAGATCTGCCACAAAATCAGTGGGCAGAGGCTCAGAAACAAGTTATGTCCCTCATGGATATGGGGGCTATTCAGCCAGTACCAGAAAAGGAAACAGGACAAGGTTTATATTCAAGACTTTTCCTGGTAGCCAGAAAAGACAATTCTTGGTGTCCAATACTGGACTTATCGATTTTGAACACATACCTGGACATTCCAAAATTCAAAATGCTGACTTTACAACAGCTACTGCCTATGCTGAGCAGGAATGCTTGGTTAGTGACTCTAGACTTAAAAGAGGCATACCTGCATATCCCAGTAAGGGAATCATGCAGAAGATACCGCTGCTTCAAGGCAGATTTTTTTGCATTACCAATTCTCTGCACTGCCCTTTGGCTTATCTACTGCGCCCAGGGTCTTTACAAAGTGCCTGGCACCAGTAATTGCATTCTGCAGACAAAGAAGCATACAAATTTATCCTTATCTGCACGATTGTCTCATTCAAGCAGAGGACAAGGACACTCTTCTTCAACATCTGGCATTTGTAAAAAGGCTTCTAACATGCCTAGGGTACACAATAAACAAAAAGAAATCCCAACTGGTACCCTCTCAAATAATTACATTCCTTTGTGCAAGCTTGAATGCAACTGCCCAGATGGCTTACCTTATGCCAGACAAACAAAGGCAACTGACAATATATTTCAAACAAATGGCAACAAAAACCCAGTTATCTGCAAGACAAATTTTGCAGGCTTTGGGGTTCATGGCATCCTGCATTCTACTAATTCCTTATGTGAGACTGCATATGAAGAAACTTCAGTGGTACCTAAAAAGTTTATGGAGCCAACATTGTCACAGTCTGTAAACAATGATTCCTCTCATTCCCTTCCTACAACAGGAGTTTCTTTGGTGAGCAGAGACATGTCACCAAAACAAGGGACTGTCATTCACTCTACCCCCTGCCACCCAAACCCTAACTACAGACGCATCAGACTATGCTTGGGGGCCCACCTGGTGGGGAGATGCATTCAGGGCAAATGGAGCCCAAAACAAATGCATCTGCATATCAACCAGAAAGAGATGCTGGCTGTTCAGAATGCTCTGACAGCCTTCAAGGACTTGCGTCATCCAGGACAACTACTGATAAAGACGCACAACACCACAGTTATGTGGTACATAAACAAGCAGGGGGGTACACATTCCTACCCCCTTTGCAGACTAGCCATGGTATTGTGGAACACAGCTCTGACTTACCAAATACATCTTCAAGCTCAATTCCTGCCAGGAAAACAAAATACTCTGGCAGACGACCTAAGCAGAAATCTTATGGACCCACAAATCTTCAGCATGTTAACACAGAAATGGGGGAGCCCAGACATAGATGTATTTGCCTCTCCCCAAAATTATCAGTTGGACAAATTCTGCACAAGAACTCATCACAAAAAAGCATGGAAAGTGGACGCCCTATCCTTCAGTTGGAAAAACCTATAAGCCTATGCCTTTCCCCCTCTGCCTCTTCTCTCCAAGGTCTTGCTAAAAGTCAAGACAGGAAAAACCAAGAATGATCCTAGTTGCTCCGGACTGGCCTCGGCAAGACTGGTACCCACTTCTAAGGAATATGTCTCAACTTCCCCCTTGGTACTTGCCTCAAATACCTCATCTACTATCTCAGCAGAACAATCAATTTCTGCACACTCCGCTCCAAACTCTGAACCTTGCAGCATGGCTGATCATTTAATAATTCAAACAACACCTCTCAGTAAATCTGTGATGGATGTAATTTTGGAAGCCAGAAGGCCTAGTACTAGAAAATCTTATGTTGATAAATGGAAGAGATTCTGTGCTTGGAACCAAGCACAAGGAACAGACACAACAAAGCCCAATATTCCTCAGATTTTACAATATTTGACTGAGATACTTGACAAGGGCCTATCTTTCTCTTCAATAAAAATCCATGCCTCTGCCATCTAGGCTCATTACAACACAGAGCCTCCCCTCTTTTCTCATACTCTGCTTAAACAGTATCTTAGAGGGGCCAAATATTTAAGGCCTCCCAGAAGATCACCATCTCCTGCATGGGACCTCAATTTTGTGCTGGAAAAACTCACCCTGCCTCCTTTTGAACCAGCAGCTACTGCGGATATAAAATTTCTATCCTGGAAAACCGCTTTCCACCTGGCAGTCACTTCAGCAAGAAGGGTTTCAGAACTACAGGCTCTCATTGCTGTGGAGCCTTTTATTATTTTTTTACCCGGACAAGGTGTCCCTCAGGACCAATCCTTTTATGCCTAGTGGTATCCAGTGTGGCTCTTAACCAGGCAATTCCCCTCCCAACTTTTTACCCAAATCCGCAGAACAAGGGGGAGTGGATTCTGCATTCATTGGACGTATACAGACAACTAAGATTCTACTTAAACAGGACCAAATCTCTAAGAAAGTCTGAGCAACTACTGGTAGCATTTGCTGCAGGGTCAGAGGGGAAGGCTATATCAAAGCAGACTATTTCTAAGTGGATAAGCCACTGCATTCGTTTCTGCTACTTGCACCATGGTAAACCTGTGCCCAAGGGGATCAGGTCTCATTCCACCAGGGCTGCCTGTACCTCAGCAGCTTTTCTCAGAGGGGTTCCAACCAAAGACATTCTAGAGGCTGCTACTTGGAGCTCTGTTCATACCTTCACAAAGCATTATAATTTGCCTTTCTTCTCCAAATCCAGGGCAGGCTTTGCCAGTGCAGTTCTGCAGGGCCTTATAGCCGCTCCTAATGCTGTTTAGCTCCATCCTCAGCTTTGGGATTCTACCCAAATGCAATGACTGCAACAGTGAAACACGAAGAACATAGTACAGTTGTGTACACTTACCATAAATGGAGATGTTTGAGTGTATTCACTGTTGCAGTCCAGGTTACCCACCCGCCATCCCCCTTTTCTATACCTTTTCTTTCCTTCTCTATGTACTAAAGCCTTTGTGGTGTATTTGCTGTTAGATGAAGGTAAAGTTTATGTTGCTAAAAGTGCATTTACATATATTTTTGTTATGTGTGTGTATATATATATATATATATATATATATATATATATATATATATATTTTTTTTTTTTTTCTCCCCATTTGGGAGGCACCTGACATCTGGGGCACGAAAAACTGAATAAAATGGCGTCAGCTGCATATTTTATACCCCTGATTACCTGACGTCATGGAAGAGGAGACGGCTACTGACGCAAGACCCAAGACTTTGTTATTCAGGCCGACTGAGGGCAACCTGCCAGCAGATTACCCAAATGTAATGACTGCAACAGTGAATACACTCGAACATCTACATTTATGATAAGTGTACACAACTGTACTTTGCCTGGTGTGGAAATAACAACTTGGCATTAAATGTGAACAGGGCAAAAGAGATAATTGTGGACTACAGGAAAAATCGCAAGGAACATTCCCCCCTCACCCTCAATGGGGAAACAGTTGAAAGAGGGAGAAGCACGAAGTTTCTGGGAGTGCACATCGATGAGGACTTGTCTTGGAACACAAATGCAAATGCCATAGTCAAGAAAGCACACCAGAGGCTGCACTTTTTAAGAAAGCTGAGGACAGCTAATCTCCCATCGGCAGTTCTCACTACCTTCTACAGAGGTACAACAACCTCGCAGTTTGGTATGGAAGCTGCACTACCTCTGAGCACAAATCCTTCCAGAGAGTGGTGAAGACAGCCGAGAGGATCATTAAGACCACCTTACCACCAATCCACGACTTCTACTTATCCAGATGTCTCAGCAAGTCCAGAGAACTAATTAAAGACTGCACTCACCCTGCTTACAGACTGTTCCTGCATCTGTCATCCAGAAAGCGCTTCCGAAGCATATGTTGCAGAACTACGAGGTTCAGGAACAGCTTCTTCCCTAATGTCATCAGGCTGCTGAACTCTAATAACCACTACACTCCATGATGTCCAACTGGGTCAGTAGTAACTGTCTCAATTTGTGCATGAAACTGGTTACCAGTCTCACCTAATACTTAGTGCAATATTCATCATGATTGTAACTTATAGGCCATCTAGGGCAGTACCAAAGCAGTAAAATATCTCTTCTTTCAGTGCAATACATGGAAATTCATAAATTAACCATAGTGCAATATTCTAAGGTCCGTAGTGCAATACTCTAATGTTCACAGTGCAATACTCAAATGTCTCTTTCTGTGCAAGGATCAATGCAATGTCTTAACCAAGTGCCTGTGCAAAACAAAAGTCTCATGTAAGCAAGTGTTCAGTTCAAAAAATATTAGTGCATGTCTAATTCTGTGCAGTATTAGTCTACCTGCATGTCTGTGATGTAATAGCCAGGTGTTACATGTGTAAATGTCTGTGAAAGTAGTCTATATGTTGTCTGCACATTGAGTCTGGAGATACAGAATTTCGTTCAGTTTTTGCACTTGTGGATGTCTGAATTACAGTAAAGTTTACTTTGGCTTTTGACTTTGACTTCACCAAGTTTTATTGTCTCAGTTGTGACTGTGACAGGCAGTGTTTTGGAAATATGTAAAGCTGATAATTGATACCTGTGCTTGTGCAGTCTACTTGCTGCTTCACCCTGTTGGTTAGTGTCTAGGATTCCAGCTGGGGATCAGCCTAAGAGGGTACTCATTGACAGATACATTAAATGATGTTTTTACTTTATAAGTTGATCTGCAATAGGATCCACTATGATGGGTCATGAATACTCTCCTGCCATCTCCTTGTGACTGGGTGACTCTTCTGCAGCCTTAACTGTTGGAGCTCCCTGTAGGGTAGGCGAGTACATATCTGTATATTACTTTTTTTTTAATTTTATTATCTGGTCTTTTCATTTCTTCATTAGCAGAAGAGTGATCTATAGTGGTATGGGGAACTAATGAGCTCTGAAGATGTGTGTTGTGTTGCTAGAATGCTGTGTCACTGCCTATATGGATACAAGGACGTCACATCAAATCTAGGATACAACTTAAACATGCCTGATCATGATTGATGAAGATGCTGAAAAGGGTGATCTTTTTCTACTAGTAAGAACTAAATATTTACTGTGCACTATCATATTTTTGATGCTTCATCCTCTATGAAAAGAGGAGAAAGGATTCTTACATAACTTATTAGAAAATTCTTTGAATGTGAATAAAAAGCCCCAGTAGTGTTTAATAATTTTTACTGTTTGCTCAGCTAACAAATCATAAGTAATAACTACAGACATTTTTTGTTGTTTTTTCAGTCCCTCTATATACATCTCCATATTACTACTGTACCATTGTTAAACAGGTTTGGTATTTGTTTAACTTTCTGTAAGGAATCAGTCCTAAGTCTTTATTATAACCTCTGTCTATAAACATTCTAGCTGTAATTTTTAACTCCTACTAGTAAAATAAATAGGGATCCCATTGTGTTTGGAACCTTTCCATGTGGTAAATGTATCACTTGTAAGTTGTAGTTAGGACTTTTGGCAAAATTAGTGGAATATATTTTAAAGTAAATGGAATATTTTGTTGTGATACAGAATATATTGTATATGCTTTGAAGTGTCCTTGTAATATGTTTTATATCAGTGAAAGCAAGAGTGATTTTAAGTTAAGGTTACAGGAACACGTGAGAGTGAGAGATATAAAGAATCTTGCTGTGCATTTTAAACAATATACCATAATGGTAATCCAGCGAGGCTTCAGGTTACAATTTTGGAACAAGTTATTTTACATGAAAATTGTGTAGGAATTAAGAAAAAACTTTTATGTAAATAAACTTTGTTCATTTTGAAATATGGTACCCTGACCCCTACTGGTAGTAATGTGGAATGTAATTTAATTTGAGATATAATTGATTAATGATGTTAATTGCAAGGGTTATTTAAGGCTTTGTATTGCGGTGCAGTTTTTAACATCATTGAAGGCAGTGTTGCTAGAGGCTTGAATAAATCTTTTTTTGCTGCATATAGTGTGCTCTAGACATTTTATGTTGTGTATATAAAATTATATATCTTATTTGCCTTCCTTGTTTCACCTAGTGGATGTATGTGGTAATGATTCAGAAATCAAAAAAAAATAACGTGTATTAGGTTGAGAACTGGAAGTTGGATCTTAAGAAAAGTGAAGGGACAAATTGCATAGAAAAAAATAGAATTTGTGGGAACAATACATGCAGAATCGGGTTTAGGAGGAGGAGGAGTAAAATTTAAGGGAAGCTAGGAGTTGAGCAATGTAAACGAAGAAAAATTTAGTGTGGTTTATTTTGTATTACTGCATATGTACATATCATTTGAAAAATGTCACGACTAATAAAGATGTTCAAAAACCAATTGTAATAGGCTGCATATTCAGCTGTCTTCTCTGTGGACTCTAATGTATGGTGGCCATATCTATTATGAAGGTACTCTGAGAAAGATTAGAACTCTCCCAGTTGTTTGCAGTGTCCTGTTTGGAACAAAGGTATTTTATGTATTCATTTATTTAGTTATCTGCTTTTGTTGACCAGGATGGAGCATTGATCCACATGGACCTTTTTCAGACTTGGGTCTGGGAGCGTTTTCTGGTTAAGTGATTTGATCAGAGTCATACAGCAGGCAAATGGAGACTGAGGGAATCAAATCCTAGATTGCAGTTTCAAGTGGCTGCAGTAATGCTTATTGCAGAGCTAAGATAGGGTAATGTAAAGAAGCTCATGTACCGTTATTTAAATGATATGACAGTTTTTTTTATCTTTTGCTGAGGTACACAATAAACTTCTCTCTTTCTGGGAGATGGGTAGACTACAGTTCTCTTTTCATAGGGCCCTCCCAACAATCTGCAGTCTCTAGTCTGCCTTTCCCACCATTCTTCTTACATCTTGTTCTTTTCTTCTGGGATACTGCAGTCTTAGAAGTAGTATACATTTTCCTAATCATAAGCAACTATTTTGTATTTCCAAGGATTGCTGTTACAGTTCTTGGATGTTTATTGGACATCCCAACTACTCCTAAGATATATCTCAAGTATCTAGTCCCTGCATAGGATATCTAAGGAACAAGGGTATGTGCATATACCTGTCTGTATATGAATGACTTTCTTATCCAGGCTTGCTGCCTACAGTCTTAAGATAATTTGTCTCTTTCTAGATTCCTGTGGTTGGGCTGTATAAGCAAAAAAAAAAAAAATCAGATTTTTATTACTACAGTGCAAGACTTTTCTAGGTACAGTATTGGAGTTGGTCCAACAGAAGTACTTTGTCCTAGCAGAGAATTTGCAAAATGGTCTTATGTTCTAGATCCAGCTGCTTTCAGCATGTTTTCTAGCAGTCCTAGGTCATATGTCAGCCAATATTTTCATGACAACCCTCTCCATACTCCATATAAGGAAGTTCAGTATTTTGCAGTCTGTGGTGTCAGACAAGAGAGACATTGGGTCTTATTAATTTATCACATTCCATCATTGCTGAAAAGCCGAATGATTTATGGATGATATAATTGAATCTGGGCAAAACTTTATTTCCTTTCCAAATAATAACTTTCCTTATGCGATATAAGAAATACTTCAAACTTCTGCTGGAGTGTTTATCTTCAGGAGTTGTCTGTCCTCGTACAATGAAAGTAGAACATCAACATAAAGAAGTTGTAAGAGGTATTCCTATCACTAAAGATATTCATGAAGAGCCTTCTGTCCAGGAATACTTCATTTAAACACTGACAGCCCAACAGATATGAGAAATGAGCAAAGGGGTACAGGGTTCTATCACCTTTGCAGTCTATTCTTAGACATTCTGGCAGCTGGTATTGTTCATGGATCTGCAATTACAAGTTGCCCATTTGTTAAGCACAGATAATTTATTAACCGATAGTCTGAGTTACTGTTTCCAATTGATGAGTGGGTGCTTCATCCCCAGTTCTTTTAAAACCTGACTACTACTTTGGGACAGTCACACAAGGGTTTCACTGCTAGTTTGATAAAAATACCCAGTTACTCAGGTTTTGGACAGGGTCCCATGATACTCCTGTCTAGCCTATGGGAACATATTCTGATTTGTTACATATCAGTTTGTTTAGTTCTCTTTTCTACTGATCCTGGTAGTCCAGCATGGTTTAAATGGTTGTGGTTCTAATGGATTTTGCAGAAGCTTGATTCTAGAAGACAATCACTTGAATACAGTTTAAGAACCAAAGAAATCAGACTCAGAAAATATGACTGCTTTTGGAAACTAAGAAGTTGGGTCGGCTGTAGGTATGAAAACAAACCATTTCCAGCTGGACTTTATTATGACTCCAGAGGTAGCTCCCTTCAGGGGGCATTAAGACTCATTCTGTTACAGCAGCAGCAACCTCCACTGTTCAAAGCTAGAGTTTGTTTTGTGACAACAGTTTTATAAGGAATGCTTGATGGAGGCCTCCATACAGTTTTTATAAGCACAGCTTCATATTATGCCTATTTAGCATTGGTGAAGACCATGTCATTTGAGGTTAATCACCATAACACTAGATGACCAAGTTGTGTCTGTTTTCACAGTGACATTCTTCCTTCTCTTTTAAATTCTTTTTTTTTTTTTTCACTTTTCATTGCGGTATTTTTTCTATGTACTTCATCCTGATGCTGTTTTGATGTGAGAATCTGCTGCCTGCTGATTCTTGGTCTTGGTAACTTCATAGTCCCCAAACAAAAAATGGTGGGATAGACCATGACCCTGGAAAGGATAGCAGGGCTGCATTGATTTCAACTCTTCGCAGTTTTGCTTTAACTGCATTGCTTACTGTGAAAGTTGTTTGCTTTAATGGAGTCTCACTGCAGGACGACAATGTGTAATATCCATTAATGTAACCCACAGTAAAGATTACCAGACCCCAAAACGTTGGATCATGTCTGCCACAAGGATGATATATTTTTTTCTTCAGTAGAGAGGTAACTTCCTTGTGTATCGTTATAGTTGGGAAGGGTAGTAGTGGGTGACATGTTGCAGTTTCTGCTTGTGGAAGTCTGTTGTGGGTTCTGTTGGGTTTTATTTTCTGTCTACTTTATTTTGGAAGCTCTCTTTATGGCTTAAAATTCAGTTAAAAGATGTTGAGATATACAAGAAAAACTTACATTGTTTGTAGCCATTTGTAGCCATTCGCACCATGAGGACTGTTTTGCATCACTTTTTTTTTTTATGAAACAACTCTTTGCAAGACTTTGTTGATCTGTGAAAGAATTGTATGACTCACCCACCACTGTGAAAACAAGAATACATCTACTTTACAATGAGCACCTCTCACAGCTGTACCTTCAAGATGGAATATCTTCTCTTCTGTTCACTGTACTTTTTCCTGTGTATGTGCAGAGAATTATTTTTTATTTTTATTTCTTTTATAGATGTTGGATGCCTTGTGTTGTCATTTTACATATTGGTTGAATAAATAACTTTAAGTCATGAAGAAGTAAGAACTATTTAGAGTTTGAAAATGCACATCGTCATATGCCATAGACATTCATGATGTTGAAAGGCAGTGTCTCGAGTGTTTTTCATGAAGATTTTTTAATTTGATACTGCTTGTGTACTTATATTTATGTACTTGACTGTGCTTTGTCTGGACATATAGTTCATAGCTTATAAATATCTTATGAATTTGTACTGATTTCCTAAATTTTATTATGTGCTTGTTCCTTTTAGGTGTCTCAAGAGTGAAGGTGAAATCGAAAAGTTACAAACCAAAGCTGTAGAGTTAAGAAGAAAGCTAGATGATACAACAGCAGCTATGCAAGAACTGGGTAGAGAAAACCAAACATTACAGGTAGCTATATTTGCTTATTGACTGTTTGCACAGTCTATTTGTATGTATGTGTCTGTATATTTGTGTTTTGAAAACTGTAGCTACTTGGTTATCAGTCACTTTTAGTTGTAAAGGCAAATATTCACTGATGAGTATAAGAATTCACTTTATGTTGACTTGATGTGAATTTTTTTGATTGGTATGGAAGTTGCTGATTTATATGAAAGGTTACCTGGACAAATAAACATTTCAGATTTGGTAAGAAGTTCCCTAGATAGCTTCAGAGAGATGCAACTTACCAAAATGTTTCATCAGAATACAGCATAGCAACGTGTATGGAAATAGGTGTTCACCGATATATTCAGAACTGTAAGTCTTTCTAACTCAGGAATCTTTTGATCTAGAATTGGGAATTCCATCTTCATCATCTTCAGGACTAAGGCCGGAAGAACTTATATAGCCTTGCGTCTAAAATTTTCCCAGGCTACCTGTCCCTTTCCGTTTTATCTATAATGATATGTGCAAAAGGAGCCTTCTCCAGATCTAATTTGCCGTATGTAATGTGCAGTCATGACTTTAAATGTCCCCAGGTTACCATTTCTTTTTAGTACATTTTCTTGAATTTTTAAAAGATTTATTTCAAAATCATTAAGTTTTATTGTCATAGTTGCTTATATCCTCAGAGTCTTCAGTTTAAAGTTCAGTACTAGATCCTAGAACTTTTTAAATGTCTCCCCTCCCTTCAGAATTCACAATTTCTTCTGTATTGATTTATTTTATTTATTTATTTATTGCATCTTTTTACCCCCCCCCCTTTGTTTATCAACCACTGGAAAATAGAAGCAGTGCTAGGCAAGTAGTCATAGGAATCATAATGAGCTCTGCCACATATACCATTAAGTAAATGCACTTAAAAGTTCTTATCACCCTTTACAAGTATTTAATATTGACCACCTCCCAGCTCAGTCAAAGCCATATTTGATAAGCCTAATGTAATTTTTTGTCTACCCATCCACTCATCAAGACTAGCCGTAAAGACAGGTAAAATAGTATTTTGCTTGACCTGTAGAGGAAACGTACTCGATAGGCTGAGAATGCATTAAGTTAAGAACCTTTCTCCTCAATGTGTTCTGTTCAGACAAAGCAGAGTCAAGTATACAGTTTAACAATTTAAGTCCCTAGTATGGGTGTTGCAAAGAAATAGAAGGTCAAATAAGTCTGGGTCTTTTATGGCTCAAAAAGTGAAAAATAGGTCACCTTGACACAGTCATTAGCTACTGAGTATAAATAGAGTTGTGCCAATCTTTCAGGATAGCTGAAGGATTTAAGGACTTTATTTTATTTTATTTTTTTTTCTGAAAATCATTGGGGCCTTTCCAGTTGAGCAATATTCTTAGATTTGTATATACCAAATGGGGGATATTCAATAATCGGTCTGAAAAGGGAAGAGTGCATTGATAAAATGACTTCTTCGGATCTTGTAGATATTCCATTGGAAATTAACTGGGCCAGATAGAAGGGTTTCATGTGTATGGCAGAAACAAGATGATCGAATGAGCAGTAGCATAACAAAGGTGGGGTGAAGGGAGGAACTGCCCTAGGAGTAAAATTTTAGGGGGGAGCAATCATCCGATCCCAATCTCCCTTTAATGTATACCAACTTTTTCAAACCTGAGGACTGTAGCTCTGTGTGTGGTCTAAACTTTAGCAACTTCCTGCTACAGTTTAAAAGAGAAAAGATTTGTTTCTTTTTTAAACTAAAACCTGAGTGCCATAGCACTCCATATCAGTTTGTGACAGTTTAAAAGAAATAGATTTTTTTTTTTTTTTTTTTTTTTTTTTTTTTACTAAAATGAGATAAAGTAGGGCTGGAGGCAAGGCACAGAAAGGGGCGTGATTGGCTGAGACAGAAGTGAGGGCATGTGTGTGTGGGAGTGTTGTGTATCTGGTTGGTGTGCCAGTAAAAGGAGCAGAAATTGTTTTTCTTTGTTCTTCACTTGAAGAACGTGTGGGGGGGGGGGGGTTACGCAGAATGGATGCCATCTGTAGGAAGCTAGCCAGTTGGCATCCTGCACATTTGCAGAAGTCCTGTTTTTTTTCTATTCACTTGAACTTCTGTGAATGAAAAATAGTTGCTGCATAAGTAACCAAGTCTCGCATGACCATATCTGTCAGAAGAGGAGTACAGTTTATAACATGTGAGGTACTGCTTTTTTGATGAATGCTACGTGCTAACTGTGCTGTGCTTTTTTGAATTTAGCTTGAGACTTTTTTCAGTATACTGGGTATAGGCATATTCCAGTCCTTTTTGGAGAAGTTTAGTATCAGTGGATGAGCAGATAACATTGCCAGCTTGTAGTCATCAGCTTGGGCAACTACACTTCAGGTATATTGACTTTTACATGTACAGAATAAGTTCCTATTGTGAAAGAGTCTAGCACTGATCCCTGTGGTATCCCACTAGATACAATTTTGCATTCCACTGAGGCTACCAGTAAGTTTCACTACTTGGGATTTTTATAATAGCCAGTTTACAATCCAGTGGACATTGTAGAGGTTTACTTAGGTTTCTCTAACTTTCCAATAATTCCAGCACAGAGGATAGTGTCAAAAGCCTTTGCCAGGTTAAGATAAGGAAGTGTATATAGAGTCTTGACCACTGTCTATAGCCTCTGACTTTTTCAAAGAAGTTTGTTATGGTCAGGAGACAAGACCTGCTCTTTACAAAACCAAAAAAGTGTGGTATAAATCAGTTAAGTTGCCTATGTTCTGCTACTGTAGATTCTATAGCTTAACATACAAGACTTTTGAGGCTGATGGGCCTATAATTACCTGAGTCTGTGGATGGGGCTAATCCCGGGAAGAGGAATCACAGTGGCTATTCTCCAAGCATCAGGTATAAACCCTGTGGATATGCTGAGTTTCCTCCCAGTCAGTTGAACCCTTTTTTCCTCTTGACTGTGGCAAGGGCCAGGTGGGAAGGACAGTTGTCTTTTCTCCCTATCCCTAACTGCGCACGCTTGGCTAGGATCCAGAAAGGAGCATGTGGTGGGTCATCCTGGAGGATGTCCAGTCACTATCGCAAGGAATGTTCTCGCATAGTGGCCCTGCTCTTGTCCCTGGAGCATTAACGGTGGTTTCCTCTGTACCAGGAGATTGCACTGCCCATTGTGCCCCTGATTTCACATAAAACCTCTCCTTGCCCCTGGGAGAGGCAAGTGGGCCAATCTCTTTCATTCCTCTCTCTCCTTCCCTAGCACTTTCGGTGCCAGGGCCACTAACTGAACTCCCATCACCTAGATTGCAGTAAGGGCTTCGTCCTTTTGTGCTACGGAGGCAGACTATATTTTCTTCTGTTTTCTTGGTACTAGCTTTACCTTTCCTATCCTTTCACGTACAGTTACTCTTAGCTTCATTAAGTAAAGTGTAAAATTAAAAATGTTGAAAATAAGACCACTTAGTTTTTCATGTATGTGTATTTCTTAAGACTTTGGTTATATCTTTGCTGTTATACTCCATAAACAAGCTTAAGATTTTCAACAAATACACTGCCTTAGTAGCATATGGGTAGTAGTAGTGCCCTGCCACCCTCCCTCTGGCAGTCTGACAAAGCTCAGTAATCTTCTGATTGCCTGTCTCTGAGTGAGAAGAACCAGTCACCTGGCAGGACCATGACTGCCCTTTACACTAACAGACAGAACCCTTTCAGTTTTCTTGTGCCACAGTTGGAGAAAGGTTTTCTTGGGATATTCCTTCTCCCAGCCTGAGTGATATCATAGCAAAGCTCAGGTAAGAAACTACTTTTGGGTTTTTATTTCCTCCTCCTGCCTTTTGTATCAGTGTTTAAATAACGTATTAAAATGTTCTGTTTTGTTTTTTCCCAATTAGAAATTGATGTATGGTTCCATTGTTACTGTGACTAGCACAATAAGGCCTTTTGATTAAAGGCTTCATTATAGATGTTTTGACATCAAAATTTGCTGATATTGCATTTCTTTCCTTTGGGGTTAATAATTATTTGAGGTGACTGAGTAGGATTACAGCATTTTAAACATTTTTTTTGTTTAAATTGTGATTTTTGTGCCATTTTGTATGTTAAACATTTCTGACAGGAATTTTTCATCAGTTTATGATTTATTTCTTGCCAAGTACTCTTTTAGACTGTATCCATTCATCTGGACTAAAACTAGCTTTTTTAACAACATCAAGAGGCTTTTCCGGATGTATTTTGCACTTTGAACTGTGTTACTGAAAATATTGTTGTTTTTTTTTCAGTACAGTGTTCTGAATAATATTTCTACAGAAATATTTTTTAAATTGATGTTTAATGGGAGAATAGTGGGATTTGACCATCTTCTTACTGGGCTGACTGTGCAGCCAGTGTTTTGTTATTGAGGTGGCTAGGTTTCTTGTTCCCTGATTTGATGGACTGAGACCACCCTTCCCCCACACAAGCACCATCTTCTCCATCTACACCTAACAAATGAAAGAATAAATACAAAAAATATGTCTCAGCCAATGGCTTGTGACTCTGAAGTAGCTTTAATTTCAGGCAAGCTGTCAGCTGTTACCTCCAGGTCCCCTAGGGTGGTTGTAGTACCACAACTGTGCATGACACGAGGGTTCAGACACATCCTTCAGGGCTGTAGAATTGCTTGCTGCAGGTGTGGGAGAACCAAACCCTTTAGGTGCTGAGAAGTCTGGTGCAGAATCTGCTGCCTGTATTGATACCCCCCAGGGGGATTCTCCCACTAGTGTAGTATATGCTAAAAAAGACAAAAGACCCACCAAGTGGTGGGACAGCAGTCCCCTGACTAGTCTTTAATCCGAGATACCTGTGGCTAGATCCATGGTTGAAGCAGTGACTATGAAGTGCATATCTGAGTTATGATTAACATCTGCAGTTCCCCTACAAATCACTCTGCTAAAGATCCTCGTTTTGAAGGAGATTCTGTATCTGTGGACTCTGAGCTGACTCTGATCAGTCAGGTACCTTTGATGACAGACAGGTACAGATACCCAAATAGATGTTTACCAGATTTAGAGATGTATTCAACTGGGAGCTACCTCTGGTTGTCCCTGAGATTAACAGGGTTTATGATCTCTTGGAGAATGATGACGCAGACATTGAGAACTTTACTCCATTAATCCCAGCTTTGGAGGATATCTTCAAGAAAGCCTGTAGTTTCCCTCTTTTGAGCCTTTGCTTAAAAAAGTGTTTCAGAAATTTAGCTTATGCTCGGTCTTGCCTGGCATCTAAGCCCTTTTATCTACAGACCCTGCTTCCATGTCCCCAGCAACTTTGGATAATAATAAGACCATGTCTTTTTCTAACCCAGTCCATCAAGATAAATTAGATAAGTGGCTAGAATCTGAGGGAAAGAAGCTGGCACAGTCCAGCAGGGTAGCTTTAAAGTGTTTAATTACCAGTGTTATATGTAGAAGTTTGTGTTGAGATGCACATAGAGTTTAGACAGGTTTCCAGCATTGTTGCCTGCTGAGCAAAATGTCTGTATTAAAGATATTGACTCCAATGTTTCTTAGGATTCAAAACATGCCTTAAAAGGTGCATTGCAGGGGGCTGATACTATTTCTAGAAATACAGCATTGTCACTGGTGATTAAGAGGTATGCTTGGCTGCGCTCCCAGAATTATTCTGATGAGTTAAAAATGAGATTTTGAATACTCCTCTTAAGTCTGATTGTGTGTTTGGTACAGCAGTCAGTCAGATCCTAAAACAGGTCCCTTTTCAACAGATAAGTGGGAATGCGCCAGTGTTTCATTTTTATTTCATTACCCTGTTTTTATTTTAGTTGTTATTGGCGCATGATCTGAAATAGTTATTGGGTGTGTATCAAGACCTTCAGTTAAATGCACATATTCATGTGAAATGTAAATTCTGCTTAGCCTAGTTCAGTTTTTGCATTTTGGGGAATAATACGTACATTCACTGCAAATTCGTATTACTGAATTCACATCTTCCATGCCAAATATTTTTATAAATTTCTTCAAAAACGTATCCCCCTTTGTTATATTTCCCTTCTGAGCCCCCCAGACACATCTTCACTGTTGCAAATCAAATTCCAGTCCCCACCTGTAAGTAATATTCTTTGCTGAAAGCTGATTATTTATCCCAAATTTTTTTAAGCTCCATTATAGCAGTTTTAGGTGGAATATAAATACATGCCAGTTTAATATTCTTCCTTTGCCAGTAGCCCCTTAGTACTACAGATCTACCATTATTATCTTTTGTATCCTCTTCTGTAACTATTGGAGCTCATCTTGCAATTATTATAAGTATTCTTCTTTTGCTTTGCCCCAGGTATTCCGTTGAATAACCATCTTGAAAACCTTTATCAAATTTACATGTTGTTATTTCCAGTGCGTCTCTTGTAGCATAGCTATTTGCACTCAACGTTTTTTTAATACAGTGCACTACTCTTTCTTTTTTGTATTTATCTGTGAGACCATTGACATTTAAAGACATTAACAGAAAGCATTATTGTCTTAAAAAGTTATTATTCTCACCTTTTATGTATGTCAGCTTTTTTTATTAAATGTCTAGTTCCAGCTTTTGTTACATGCATACATTGTTTGGCAGGTTGATCTTTGATGCAGTTGTTTCTTGTCCTATACATTTTGAGCCTATGTCACATCATACAAAACTTTTTGTTTTACTGAAAGACCTCAAACAAAAAAAATACTCCAGTAGCCCCCAAAAACATATTATATACTAATGTAAACAGTAAAGGCTTGGGGACTGTGTGTGTGTATAAGGCTGATTCAAGGTATTGGCCCAATCTAGTGTCAATTGGCTGGAACCATTCACTGATGTTGTGCATACACCTTTTAAGCCTTAAAACCTAACAAAAACTAAGTTGCAATTCACCTATTACAACAGAAAAGCTGTAGGGTGTCAGGTTCTTGCTTCCTGGAGTTTTATTTAGTTACAATATTCAGCTTCACTGGATGAAGTGGAAAATGCGTATTACAGTTAATTCCAAGTGGGGGGTG
This sequence comes from Protopterus annectens, assembly GCF_019279795.1. Lineage (NCBI taxonomy): Eukaryota > Metazoa > Chordata > Ceratodontiformes > Protopteridae > Protopterus > Protopterus annectens. Next base: position 232,725,193 of record NC_056745.1, read on the forward strand.
GGGGTCACGCATGAAAGGAACCCATGCAATAGCTGTGCATGCACAACGAAGAGGAAAGACAGGTTATCCATGCTAAGGTGCATGGTGCAGTTTGTGCTTCTACTAAGTGCTGTCTGGTCTTGCTTTATCTTTGTAGCTCTCTCACTTGAATGCTTTCAGAGAATATTTCCTATCCATTTCTCTATCAGATTGTCTTCTAGAGACATGAGGACCAGATACAGAATTTCTAAGCATACATTTATGTACTAGAAAAAAGATTAAAAATATTCAATATTTTCTTCATTTTCTTGCTTTCTCATAAAACGTGTTACCAGATCAAGCTATAAGGGCCTTAATCCAGACATTCCCCTATACAAGAATGAGAAAAAGCACACTAATTTTTCTTTTGCTATGCTGTTTCAACCACATTTTTCTTCTTTTTTTTCCAAATTGTAATGCCTACATTTCTTAAAACTGAACAAGGGCGAAAGCAAGAAGGAAAAAAGACAAAAAAGGAGCACCTGTTTACATTAGTATCCCCATCAATCCTCATTACACTTAAATATAACTGAGAAAACGTTACTTTGTAATTTATAGCATGCAAACATGCACTATTAAAATAGTACTATTAAGAACAATTTTTTTTTTCACTTAGTTAACTTTCTTTTTTCTCTTCCCCTCTCCTAAGTAATTTTCCAAACATTAATGACATAAAGTAGGGCATATGTTTTAGAGTCCCTTAAAAGTTTAACAAAGTCTAAAAAAGTCCAATATTTCTCGATTTTTTTTTTTTTTTTTGTTCTGTCATGTTTCACAAATGTAATTGTTGCTTTGTAATCCCACATTTGTCAATTTCCAAGTTACTGGTTTTATTCACGTTCAGCTCCATCTCCCAAATCCTGTCTGCTTTCATTTCTAATGCACTCTCAATTTTTCTTGTTTTTTCCTTCTGTCAAGCATTTTCCATTGAAACATTGGAAAATGTTTCACTGACACAATCTCTCTGTGTTCTTTATTACCAGAAGAACAAGAAGCAGAAGCTCCTTCTGTTTCACAGCTCACTTTTTGTTGTACAAACTTCTGTATTTCCTCCTTAGCATGTACTTCATCAAAAAATGATTTTGTTCCACCAGGGAAAATATTGAAGCTAGCTGGGTAAAGCAGTTTGAAACTCATGCCTGCTTCTCGACATTCCCTGAATAATGAAATAAATGTATCCCTCATCTGCCTGATGTACAATGAGTAGCCATTCTTCATACTCTGCTGTCTTCCACTTTTATTACTTTGTCCTTCTGTCGCATGTTTGTCAAAATCAACAACTTCTTCTGGTAAGATTGCATCTTTACTATTAAAGGTCTAGGTTGCTTTGTCATAGGTTTGGAGCACACACACTATGTTCCCTTTCAATTAACAATTCCTGTTGTAGAATACCAGTCCAGTTACTTATTCGTGCTTTCATACAATTAATACAGTCTGTTTCTTCCAGCTTCTCTGGTACATCAGAAAATCTCAGGTTGTCCCTACGTGCTTTGTCCTCTAATTCTGTTATTTTTTTAAACATCACTTCATGTGCAGTCTCATATTCAACCAGCCTTTTCTTCATTTCGACCGCTGAGGTTTACAGTTTTATCACCTCATCTGAATATCTGTGTTAAGCTTCTTCCATTTTTTTTTCCAGCCTTTTGTTGTTTGAGTTTATATACTTCATTAGTGTTTTATTTTAATTGGGTCTGTGTGTTCTTTCTTCACCTTTTGCAGCTGATTTTCCTTCATGTTCTCTGCATTTCTTTTTTCCTGACATCCAGGCAGTGTACTTGCTAGCAAGTTACTGAAATTTACCCAGAAGTGTAGGTCCACTGGCTTTCTCTGCTAAGTCTCTACTTTCACACTGGCAGAGCTAGAATTAAGCTGTTACTCAATGTACGTCCATCTTGGAAGTCCTGCTCAGGTACTACCTTGACCAATTGAAGTCCATTAAGAAGACTGAAAGCCTTTTTATTTCCTTTTCTAGGGCAACAAAAGTTCAACCTGTCTCTAAGCATTCTGTTGCACATTGGTTGTTCTCTGGTATTGTTTTTGTAACGCCTACCATGGAAAGGCAAATCTAGGTAAGGTAAAGGCAAACTCCACCAGTGCCTTTTCTTCTTCTCTGTCTTATTGGAAAGGAGTGGACTCTGCTGTGCAAAGACATTTTCCAGGGGTTCCTGGACCCTTATGCTGTGTTCCCCCAGGTTAGGTAAGCTTTGGGAATCAACCCGTATGCCAGTAAGGTAGTGTGTTGAACATAGTGCAGCTGAATAAGTTCCAATTACCTGTAACAGTAGATGTTTATGGATCACACACTGACCTACTGGCAGTATTCTCCCACCATCTCCCTTTTGTTGGGTGTTGGAGTTGCTGTTATGTTTTGGTTCGGCAACCTTTTTTTGTGTGTGTGTGTGTGTGTGTGTGTGTGTGTCTGTGGCATTTGGTGTGGACAGTAAGTTTCTAAAGCTTTTGTTTTCATTTACTCTTCCTGTTGGTCTCTAGAAAACTGAAAGGGTTCAGTCTGTCAGGGTGAAGGACTGTCCTAGTCCTGCAAGGTGATAGATTATTCACCGTCACAGACAGGCAATGGGACAAGTTCTGATCTTTGATAGACTGCCAGGTGGAGGGTAGCAGGGTACTATTATTGATATGCCTTAAAGGCAGTGTAGTTTAAAAGCATTTACTGTTACAGGTAAAACTGAACTTTTGTAACTGCAGTATGCTTAATGTTCAGTGTTGAACTTTAGCTGTTTCCTGCTTTTGAAATTATATACTTTGTGGACATAGTTGTGTTTCCTTAAGTTTCAGGTGAATTGTAATGATGACTGTCCATTTTTACCAGCCCTGTTCAGGCTTTGGCGCCAGTTGAGAACATCTATCTGCCCATATCGTGGATAATATAACATTTTATGTTTGGTGTTGAGGTCAGTGCCCTTGGGTTCAACTTCTATATCTTGCATGATAGCCACTTCAGTATCAGTATTAAAATGGAATTCTGACCTTTTCTGGCTTTTTAGGGTTCAGTCCTTCTTGATCCCTAACTTGACATTGGATCGAGGTTGAACTTGACAATTTTTACACCCCCCCCCCCCAAATGGTACTCTTATTTCTCCTGACCCCCAACCACTAAACTCTTAGGAATTACAATTGACAATTATCTCAACTTTGATACTGACATAAATACCACAGTAAAATTAGTTAACAGAAAACTAGGATCCCTCTACAGAATGAAACCCTTTCTTATACCAGTAGCTAGGACTGCTATAGCCAGAACTCACTTAATCTCAACCCTACTCTATGCCTCTTCTATATACACCAACCTCTCTAAAAATAACCTTAACAAACTAGCTATATCCTATAATAATATTGCCAGATTTGCTACAGGCTCTCCTTTCAGAACTCAGCACTGTCTGAATCTAAAACAACTAGGCTGGTTAGAATTTCTTAATCAGATTCAATTCCACCAATTTACAATAGCCCATAAGACCCTGTATCAACCCAGCAACACTCCTATACTCTCTAGCCTCATTAAACCATATAATAATCTCAAGAATCTACGCTCCTCAAACAAAATGATGATGAATACTACCAAATCAAAAAACTCAACAGGTGACTCCTTGGTGTTCATCGTGTTTCACTGTTGCAGTCATTACACTTGGGTTATCCTGCTGGCAGGCTACCCGCAGTCGGCCTGAATTCCAAAGTCCTGGTCCGGCATCGGTTGCTGTCACCTCTTCCCTGACATCAGTGCACCAGGGGTATAAAAGATGAAGCTGACGCCATTTTCTTCAGTCTTTCTTGCCACGCGGTGCCCGAAGCAAAAGCAGTTCGCAAGTGCCGATCGGCCGACTCCTGAGATTTTCGAAATTGAATTTCAGAACCGAAGTCTTCAATAAAGCTAAGTACCCCGTTGGGGAAACTTTTTCTTGCTCCAGACCGATGTCATTAAAAGTTAACAATTCTATTTCTTGTGGGAAGCAAATACCTCAAAAGGATTTTCACTCTTACTGTATTCCTTGCCTAGGCCCCGACCACGACATTGCTAGTTGTCGGTTTTGCGCTAGATTCAACCAACGCACTATTAAGCATCGGTTCAATTTTGCTTTACATTACTTTGGCCGAAGGTTTAATTATATAATGCCGTCAGAACAACTGATGACCGGAATTCATAAAAAGCGCAAGGACAAAGAAAAGGACAGGCATCCGAGTTCCAAAACCGACGATGAAGCCTCTTCTAGGCCAGTCGCCGGTTCTCAGTGAGGCGCTTTCACAGCCCCTGACACCCGCTACCTCAGAGCCACAAGCCGCCTCCGACTCCCACGTGGAGACAACTAGGCCTCTGGAAACACAAGGTATTGGGCCTACGGAGACTATTCCCTCAGATGGATCTGGAGCCGCTGAGCAGGCATCGGCTTCGGAGGGTGTTTTCAGACCTACACAGCTTACTATCAGGACTACTTCAGCAGCCAAGACAAAGTCTAAAACACGTATAAAGACAAAGAAACAAGTACAGCATTCACCTGGACAGTCATCCATGCCAAAGAAACAGATGCTTAAAATGGCCGAGGACCTAATTACTCTGATCAGGGGTTCCCATCCCCCTCCTGATAAAAGGCCTAGGCAAGACACTGACTACAATTCTCTGACCAGGTTTCTATTTCCTCTGATTCCTCTTCAGAACAGGGATATTCTCTTCCTCCCTATGAGGATTCTGATGCTGAAGAATCTACCCCTTCAGCCTCTCTTCCTGAGGATTACTCTTTTGGGGAAACCCTGCACACCGTGAGGGAGCATTTCCATTGGGAGAGCCAGGATTATTCTGAATCCAAGAAAAGGCTCAGAGATTTTCTTTTACTGCCTCAGCACAGGCCCCTTGCTATTCCCCCTGTACTAGATATTGTTGGTGATGTTTTTTCTGAATCCAGTTTGTCTCCTGATTCTTTACCCCCTGCACCAGTTAAGCCAGATAGGTACTACAGGGTCCCAGATTCACATAAATTTCTTTATAAAAACCCTGCTGCTGACCCCGAAACAATTTCTCAGGGTCCCAAAGGGGTCAAGGCTTCCACTGCGAAAAATCCTGTTCCCTCTGATAGGGATTCTAGAGCACTGGACAGATGGGGGGGGGGAGTCTACACCTCTGCTACTTTAGCTGTAAGGGCTTTAAACTGTCAGTTTCACATGCTTAAATACCAACAATATCTAATGTCTTTGCTCAAACAGAAAATGCTTACAAGCTCAGAATGTCCTAAAAATAAGGAAATGCAGGATTTATTGCATGCAGCTGAACATGTGGGAAAGCATAATTTGCAATGTGGTTTTGATTCATTAGAGGCTTCTTGCAGAGCCACAGTTACAGGTTCTGTCATTCAAAGGCATGCTTGGTTCTCATTCCAGGATGGTGGCCGCCTGGTGAACTGCATCTACACTGAGCTCCCTACCTCAGTTACTCATATCTTAGTTTTTTATATCTCTCGGAGCTTCGGGACGCTCTACGGAACAAAGGAATTGACTCTAGTATCATAAAGACGAACCATCCAGTACATACAGCTTTTGAAAGAAGCTAAAATCATCTCTATATTCTGTATCAGCTCTCTAAATCTTGTACTTACTGTGATCTAGAAGGCCTCAATCTGCTGCAGCACTCTGAAGACCACATGGCCAGACAGCAAAAACCTTCAAATGATCCTATATCAATGGAGACACAGACAACAAAAGCTAAGTCTTCGATAATCTTCTCACCAGAAAAAGAGAACCTCTCAAAAAGGCAAAAAACCAATAAACAACAACTGGATCTTAACAAAAACACTACTAACATCACTGAGGATACTGGCTTCCACATGGTTGAATTAAAACAGGCCCTACAACCCATACATGCAGCCATCCAGAATTTTTCAGAACAACTCTCAACCATTGGAAAATCTGTCACTCAGATTGCTGAAAGAGTGGGCACTCTTGAACAAAAAATACAGTCAAATGAGTTTCAAATCCAAACTCTTACTGATGATCTTTCTGCTAACTCAACAGTTATAACAGAACTTCAAATGAAAATAACAGATCTAGAGGCAAGAAGTCGGAGAAACAATATCCTAATTAGAGGTATTCCTGAGATCTACGACAACCAAAGCTTAATCACTACTGCAAAGCAAATCTTTGAGTCTCTACTACAAAAAGATGGTGAGATACCTGAAATCACCATTGAAAGAGCTCACAGAGCACTCCGGAGAAGGCAAGACACCACAGACCCCCGTCAAGTGTATGTTAAACTACTCAATTTCCAAGTAACACAAAAAATACTAAATGCAGCAAAAAAACATAAATCCTTAATTTGGAACAAACACAAAATTACATTCTCGCAAGACTTACCAGCAACTATTAAGGAAAACAGACAAAAACTGGCTCCGTTCTGCGCAGATTTAATCAAAAGAAACATACGCTTCCAAATGCGTTACCCTAACAACCTAATATTTCATAACAATGAAGTGAGATACTCAGTCAATACTCACATCGAAGCAAAAACAGCCTTTATTAAGGCTTTCAACAAAGATCCCACTTCCTGAATCCACAATTTCACTAGCGACTCTTTCTCCCAGCTAGATAACGGATCAGAACTTTGTTTTTTATGGACCCGTTAAAAAACCCGATTAATCTACAAATATTAATCCGACTGAATAAATATTCCTTTACGTACCTGTGAAAAACCTTTAATGGACTTCTTAAATGCCAGCGTTTAACACGTGGAGCTAGGCACAGTTTCTCCTGTCAGACGTTTCCATATGGGTCCCACTTAGCTGTAACACCTGGATACTCCTGCAACATCCAAGCGACACTAGGATTAGCTCACAGACTGCGTCGCCTAAGGAGATATACAACTCCTGGTCCAACATGGCTGAATGTTCTCCTGTAAAAAACACACCGACAACCTCTCAAATAACTGAGTCTTCAAGTACCAGTTTGAATCAGTAAATAGCTAGCAAGGCGTAATGTCAGGCGCTGTGGGTATCTGTTGATCTCCGCTTCGTAATGCTTAAGTATCCGTGCGTTCTTTGGAAATGATGTCTACTTCTCGAAGTCTAGCAAAGCCCTGTCAAGCATCTACAGCCATACTTCCTAAAGCTCACTCGCATGGATAAACCAGACTCCCGATGCTGTCGCTAGCTGCCTGTTGCTTCTCACATGGCGTACGGAGCTTCTGATAAATTTTCATCCTTGCACCGCGCATCCTGCCTGGCACAAACTTCGAACCTTTTTCCCTGACAAGCACGTACGTTTTACATGCAACTCATACGAAGGTTGCAATTCTCTGGTTATTTATCAGTGCTATGTCTACTAAAAACACTGCTGGTCACGCAGTAGAATAAGTATAATACAACATCATGTTCATGCTGTTATAAAAGTGAAGCAGTGCTAGGTGGGGGTATAGGATGTCAATGAATTTACTCTATAGCAAATTAATGTCAGTACAGTTTCTACATTACACATGACATAACAGTTAACATGATTATCAGGACCTGGTTTCTTAATTCAGTGCCAGCAACAATACCACTGTTTTTAGTAACTTAAATATGCATGGGACTGCTGTATGCATAGTCTGCCTAATGTAGGGGATTGTTCCCCACATCAGGGATGCTTTCCCTGAGTGAGCAATACTTGTTTACTATGCACAAGCATCACTGTTCAAGCCTCATTTCTATCACCCTCCAGCACCACTAGACATATCCTTAGTCTCTTCTTGACCTCTGCTACTGTTTTATTCTTTAGTAGGGTTGTGGGGCTAATAACAGCTCTATTTGTAAGGTAACCACTAGATTATAACATATGGCATACAGTATAGTCTATGGTTGCAAACGGACCCCAGATCGGGATCTATGTTAAGGTGTTGAACCCAAGGAGTCTAAAATTAAGTTTTCTAAGTGTGAAAGGTTCTGTGGCTGAGACAAGCGACTCTATCTAATCTAACCAACTAGATTCTCAGGCCACGTACCCTGATAGCAGAATAGATGATCGTTTACTTAGCTAATTATTATACTTAGTTGAATTAATCGATTCTCCTTCTTCTCTCTCTCCATATATGTGGGGGATGATATAATACTATCATAACAAGCTGGTGGTGTAAGAGTAATAGGCACAAACATATGTTCCAGACAAATGTTTTTGGTTTGCATCACTTGAGTGTGTTAAACTCTATTACTGTTGAGCCAAAAGGTGTTTGTAGCAAGCTGTGAGTCATTAACTCACCTCTATCATCATCAAAACGTTTTTGTTTAAATACATATAGTTCTTCAGGTACTCAGAATATTTGTTAAACGGTGTACCTCCGAGGGTGTACTTCCCTGTAAAAGGCATGTTGTCATATTTTTCCTATACACTACCCTACCCTATCACAGACCATGCCGCAAGATATACAAACTGCATATTACATAATGTACAGCCTTGGAAGCTCAGTGGGTGGCGTTGTAAGTAATCTAGGTAGGTTATGTTTTGGAAAAGTTATATTTTGTACATATGTATAGTAAAGGTTAGGTTTGTGTTTGTGTGTTTATATACTTCTTCATATAAGGAGTATGGGTGGATAGGCACTGGGGTTAGTTTGAAGAAGCTGTGGGCTACCCCTTACCGCAATGATAACTTCTTAGTAAAAACAGTGTTAAAGACATATCAAGCTCTCTTCCCTCTGGTATACCCAATAATAACTCTCCCTAAACAAACCCTACTATGTGTAGGTATAACAATAACCTCCCATTCATATCACCTTTCAATAATACCAACTAAATTAAGGAATTCAGTAGCTGGCAAGTAGACTGCTGGAATGTTAAAGGCCTTCAGAATGCTGAGAAAAAAAATCTAATACTACATCTTTTTTTTAAATCTCAGGCTACTATCTGTTTCTTACAGGAGACGCATCTACCCAAAGAATGCTGGGAAAAAACTTCTAACAAAAAATGGATTAGGACTATAATAGCGGGGGGTGATAGTTCAAACTCTAAGGGAGTCACAATTTTAATCAAGAAACAATTCCAGGGCACCATCATAGAAGGCAAGTCTGATAAATTTGGCAGGTGGTGTTATTTTACATCCATAGTGCCGAATTCACAAACCCGTTTTATTTCTGAACGTATGTGGTCCCTGCACTCAACAACACATCTTCTTCATGGAAATCTATAATATCCTTAGCGCATTCTCAAATCACCTTTTTATTATAGGAGGAGACTGGAATGCAGTCATAAATCCCAGTTTAGACCGTACCAGCAATTCCCCCTCATATAACTCTCAAGCTTCTACTGCTCTGGAAGAACTAATGTCTGACTATAATCTCATGGATACAATTGTCTTTGGTACGGATCCATCAAAAAGCAGTATGTACACCTTCTACTCTCAATGCCACAAATCATGGTCACGTTTAGATTTTTTCTTAATCTCTAAATCCTTCTCTAATTTCAAGATCACACTAAGGTGTGAACCTAGGCTATTATCTGACCATGCAAAAATTTCCCTTATGATTGTCTTCGCATCCGATCCCTCCCCCCTGCGAATTGGTCCTTTAACAATAACCTACTAAAACATAAAGAGGTTGTACAGAGAATCAATAAGACATTGTCTGAACTATCACAGGATTTGGTAATTCCCAAATAGCTTGACATACAATGGGCGGCCTGCAAGGCCGAATTAAGAGGGTATCTGATTAGTAAAGCTACATTTTTTAATAAACTTAATAAAAGGAAAGAATCTGATCTTGCTTTAAGGCTAGCGTCCTTGGAAAGAGAATTCAAAACACACCCCGACCCCAAACTAGAAGAATCGATCAATGCTGCACATAAAGAACTATGCGAGCTACACTTATATAACTATTCGATACAGGAACAAAAACAAATTGCAACCTACTCTGAGTGGGCACAAATCCCATCTAGAACCCTGTCTAGAATACTCAAAAACAATAGCGGTGCTCCGACAATCTCCATCTTGCAACATAAAGGGGTAACTTACAAAACAGACTGCGAGATTATTAAACTTTTTCACGACATATATACTGACATATATAGCAACAACAAACACAACACCTCCAATCTGCAGATGGTTACATTTCTTAATTCCATCATCTTCCCATCTCTTAATCAGGATCAAATATCCACCCTATCAGCTCCATTTACTATCCGTGAGATTCAAACCACCATTAATAAACTCAAATTAGGCAAATCCCCTGGCCCGGATGGCTTTACTACTAATTTTTTCAAGACCTTTAACTCAAAAATTGCTCCTATCCTCCTAGAAGTTTTTAACTTTATTGTAAAACATGGAATTACAGACATACACTGGAATAACTCAAAAACAATCCTGCTACTTAAAAACAATAAAGAAAAAACAGACCCACATAATTACAGACCTATCTCGCTTATAAATGTTGATATCAAAATCTTCTCTGCCATCTTAGCCAACAGACTTAAACAGGTATTACCACACTTACTATCACCTGACCAAGCTGGGTTTATGTCCAATAGACATACATGGGACAATACACTAACAGTAGACTCTCTTATCCAGTTTACCAAAAAAAAAAAAACCCGTTATATGCCTTAACCCTAGACGCATCAAAAGCATTTGACAGGGTAAACTGGGACTTTCTCTTCTCCACGCTATCGCATTTTAACATACCCACAACCTTCCTAGATATGATCAGAACTCTTTATTCAAACTCAAGCACATATCTTTATATAAATAAAAAAAGATCTAAGCCCATCCGGATTACTAATGGCACTAGACAAGGTTGTCCACTTTCTCCCTTCCTCTTCAATCTATTTATTGAACCCTTTTTCCTTTATCTCACTCAAAATACACATCACACTATTCCTAAAATTCTCAACACACAAGTAGCATTATCGGCCTTTGCTGGACTTAAACCTCTACTTCCATTACCCGAACGGACCTGCCAAAAATATTAAAAGCAATCACTTCCTTCTCTAAGGCCTCTGGATACCAAGTCAATGATAAAAAATCACATATTCTCCCAATAAATCCTGAGGCATAAACCTTTCTTCTTCCCAGATCGTCCTTCCATATCTCATACAGTCTCAAATACCTTGGCGTCAACTTTGAACACAATCAAGCCTCTATGCTTCAAAATAACCTGCTAAAATCATGGTCTACCATATGTCAAGACCTACAAAGATGGAAACTAGTGAAATTATCATTCCTTTCAAAAGTAGCTATTGTGAAAATGAATATCCTTCCCAGACTCCTCTATCAATTTAGTGCAACAAATATAAATATTTCAAACAACTTCTTCTCACAGATTGAAAAACAATAATCAAATTTCTCTGGTTTCCTAAGAATGTTAGGATCTCTTTTTCCAAGTTAAGTCTTCCCAAGGAGAAAGGTGGGGTGGGCCTTCCAAACCTTCATCTCTACTATCTGATTATGAGCTCTAATAAACTATGGTCCATTGCATACATGAATAACAAAGACCAAACTTACTACCCAGCGTGGCTAAAGATATGGTACGGACATATTCTATCTAACAAAATTAATCCTAAGGCCACTCCCTTTTTATCACCTACTTCCTTGAATAGCCTAAAGCTATCCTCTCTACTGAAACATCAAATAAAACTTTTCCAAAACTGATTAAGGACATCAATCTTCAACTTATTTTACCTTTTTCAACCAATACACCTCAACCCAAATCTTAAAATCAACAACAAGATGATAGATCTTGCTGATTTCCTCTCATCAAAGACCTTAAAGTATGGGATATTCTTAAACATAAATCTCTGTCTCTTGCGAATTACGATTAGCCCTCAAGGTTAATAACAAGTATTCAGTTATCCTCACGTCAACTCAGGGAACTTATTTCTTCACAAACCAATAATACAGTCCCTGATTTACAGCTAATGGACAAACTAAACCTAATTATTAATACAATTTCTACTAATACTAAAACAATTCCTTCGTGATACAAATTACTACATCCATTACTTCACAAACGAAACTGACTTTTTCCAAATACTGGGACAATCAAAACCCCTATTACAGAGGATCAAAATTACTAGCCATAAAACTAGCATTGAATTATCCCCCTTCAAGAAATTCTTATACACTCAACTGATGTTGAATAACAACGCCTACCTTACCCCTGCAAGAATTAACAAATTTAACTCTAATAGATCTCCGTTATGTACATGCTGTTCAGGCGCGAGAGCTGACCTTTTACATATCATGTGGCATTGCAATAACTCCCATAAACTTTGGTGTTCTCTCAAAGTGCGTCTCAAAAAAATGGGTTACTATAGCTCCACCCTTTCATGGGAAACGGCTATTCTAAATATCCCCCCTCATGGCCTGCCTAAGTTTCATATTCATATCCTAACAACGCTTTGCTTTCTCATAAAACTCTACATCACCCACAACTGGTTGGATCGCACCAAATTATGTTGGCGGGGATTTAAAAATATGGCCATTAAATATATCTCGGCCCAGAAATTCATCATAAATGGACGTATGAAGAGGACCTACTTCAGTAAACTTTGGAAAAGCCTGTTTGAAGTAATTCTATGTGACTAAGCTATGGCTAACATACACATATCCCTTTATCCATGTTCTTTTTTCTCCCTTCACTCTGCACCCCCTGTGCTGAGGGTTTCTCCCTTCTAAGACAAGCCATAAGTAGGGCTGTTATTTCCCAATTGTACAAGTAATGGCACTGTTGCTTCCACCCTTGTTCAGTATTGGTAGCTTTGTAAATATTGTTTAGTTTGGTTTGGGCTTTTAGTTTGTGTACTATGCATACTGCAAGATATTGTACTTTTTCTATGTTCTTTTTAAACATGTCCTTTGTACTAATGTTGTTACAAACCACTATCTGTGTAACATTTGTGCATTTCCCATGCGTCTACCTTCATAAGTATGCATGGTTTATTACAAAAATAAAAACTATTTTTGAAAAAAAAAAAGAATAAAAGCAAAAAAAAAAAAAAAAAAAAAAAAAAAGGCATGCTTGGTTAAAGGAACAAAGTTTACCTGATCATGTTAAAGGAAAATTGTTGGATGCTCCATTACAGCATGATACTTTGTTTGGTGTTGGCAGAAGAGGTGTTAAAGAAAATGGAGGATAAAGCAAAATCAATGCAGAACAGTAAAGGATTTCTT